>NC_092260.1:1766964-1989550 GCF_036320965.1 Panulirus ornatus
CACTTCCGCTTCCATGGTTCCATCCACTGCCAAATCCACTAACAGATATCTAAAACACTTCACTTCCTCCAGTTTTTCTCCATTCAAACTTTCCTCCCAATTGACTTGTCCCTCAACCATACTGTACCTAATAACCTTGCTCTTATTCACATTTACTCTCAGCTTTCTTCTTTCATACACTACCAAACTCAGTCACCAGCTTCTGCAGTTTCTCACCCGACTCTCCTACACATGCACATACACATACATATACATTTCAACGTATACATACATATAAATACACAAACATATACATATATACACATGTACATATTCATACTTGCTGCCTTCATCCATTTCCGTTGCCACCCCGCCACACACTAAATAGCATTCCCTCACCCCTCCCTCCAGTGAGGCAGCACCAGAAACACACACACACACACACACACACACAAAAAAAAAGGCTCCATTCATTCATACTCAGTCTCTAGCTGTCATGTGTAATTCACCCAAATCACAGTTCCCTTTCCACATCCAGGCCCCACAAAACTTTTCATGTTTTACCCCAGACGCTTCACATGCCCTGGTTCCATCCATTGACAGCAAGTTGACCCTGGTATACCACATTGTTTCAATTAACTCTCTTCCTTGCACGCCTTTCACCCTCCTGTATGTTCAGGCCCCGATCGCTCAAAATCTTTTTCACTCCAACCTTCCATCTCCAATTTGGTCTCTCGCCTCTTTTTCTTCCTTCCACCTTTGACACATATATCCTCTTTGTCAATCTTTCCTCACTCATTCTCTCCATGTGTCCAAACAATTTCAACACACCCTCTTCTGCTCTCTCAACCATACTCTTTTTATTACCACACATCTCTCTTACTTACCTTTTCATTACTTACTCGAACAAACCACCTCACACCACATAATGTCCTCAAACATTTCATTTCCAACACATCTACCCTTCTCTGCACAACTCTATCCATAGCTCATGCCTCACAACCACATAACATTGTTTGGAACCACTATTCCTTCTAGGTTCAGTAAGGTTGAGGGACAGTAAGGTGAGGCGTGTCCCAGCCGCAAGGGTAAGCACACCGCGGGGCAACACATCGGAAGATGCCCCGCGGACAGGGATGTCCGTGGGAGCGGATTCCAGTGGTGAGACGTACATCCCTCCCACGGTTTTAACTGTCCCTGATGTCCCGCGGGTACCCCAACAACCCCAAACAATTGCTTCCTTTGTGGCGGAGACTGTCACATATCTTGACTCTTTAGGCCCTGGCCCCACAACAATATCGTGGGGTGAGGACATCCTAAATGAAGCCATCGACCATTTGCGTCGTGGTGACAGCCTTGCCGCTATCAGGGGAGCCGCAGAGCATGCCATTCATGTGGTGAACTCCTGCCGCTCACCCGATGACCGTCCAAATCGTGCAGGAGGAAATTCAAGACAGCGAGCGAACTCTGGCCGTGCACGCCAAGCGGAGGAGGTTCCTTTACGAGGAAATAAGCTTAGACGTGAACAATACCGGAGAGTATCATGATAATAGGTCTCTGGCTGCTGGACAGGTCTTGAAGGGTGACTGGGAGGTACCGCCAACTTCGGTTGGGCCGGATCGCCTTATTCCCTTTTGGGGGGCCCTCTTCTCCCGGCCGTCTGAGCCCGATACGCGTGCCATAACCGACTATGACCCAGAGAGTGGACAACTAGCAGAGGTTGTCACCGTAGGCGAGGTAGCACATCACCTCAAAGCCACCCGAACATCTGCCCCTGGACCTGACGGGATGTCGACCAGGTTACTGAAATCCATCCCCCCAAGGATTCTCGCTAAGACATTCAACTTATGGATGGCTACGTCCACCCTACCAGAGCCACTCAAAGCAAACCGCACAGTGCTAATACCTAAAGTCCCCAATCCCACTGAACCAAAGGACTATAGACCGATCACCATCTCATGTGTCATAGTCCGACTGCTACATAAGATCCTTAGCAGCCGCATTACGCGCCTCATCAAGATCGATGATGCTCAAAAGGCATTCGTCCCTATAGACGGATGTCTTGAGAACCTCACGATCTTAGATGCGATCGCCGGTCGTGCGCGGGCACACGCCCACGGTGTGCACCTGGCATTCCTCGACATGGCAAAAGCATTCGATAGTGTTTATCACAACACTATCGAGTGGGCCACGTCGCGGAAAGGCTTTCCCGCCGCTGTCAGGGCATATATTATGTCGTCGTACGACCGGGCCTTCACCCACATTGAAGGAAGCGACGATAATGCGGACAAGGTGAATATGACTCGTGGGGTCAAACAAGGTGATCCCTTATCGCCTATCCTTTTTAACCTTGTGATTGACGAGGGAATCACAAGAGTAAAAGAGACAGGCGTGGGAGTGAAATTGATGATCTGGTTCTGGTAGCACAGACGCCCACTGGCCTCCAGAAGGCAATTGATGTCATGGCTGAGACCCTTGCGGGGGGTGGACTTCAAGTCAACCCGGGAAAGTGCCGTACCCTCAGCATGGAAGTCGACGGCAAACGCAAGACTTGGTATGTCAATCAACAGAGGACATTCCAAGTCTTGGGCAGCGCTGTCGGTTCCATGAATGCTGAGGACGAGTATAAGTACCTCGGCATCTTGGTTGGATCTAAGGGGCGGCGAAAGTCCTACGGCGCCCTGCTAGAAGAGGGGCTCCTAAACATCACCAGAGCCCCTCTAAAACCTCAGCAAAGAGTTGCGTTGCTTGTGGGACACTTGGTGCCCAAGCTCAATCATCGACTGGTGCTAGGTGAAGTTTATAAGACGCAGTTAGCACGTATGGACAGGCAGGTGCGAGTGGCAGTCCGCCGCTGGCTCCGCCTAGCCCATGACGTGCCCTGCGCATACTTTCACTCGGCTACAGGAGATGGGGGCTTGGGTATACCGGACTTTGTCTCAACCGTCCGTCTGAATAAACAGGCGCGGTTCGAAAAATTGCTCACCTCGACCGACCCGGTGATTCATGCGGCAGTTCGGGAGCCTGCAGTCATGAGCAAACTGCAGCGCTGGGCCGGACCCGCACGCATTGCTGGTCGGCAGGCGGGTAACAAGTTCGAACGCCTGAACGCATGGAGGTCCAACTTAGTCAGTACCGTTGACGGAGCGGCTCTCGCTCCATCTGCTGCCGTGCCTCAGGTCAGTAGATGGGTCACCAGCGGGAACCGTTTCATGTCCGGTTCTGACTATGTGAAGGCCGTCCAAGTCAGGATAGGCGCGCTGCCGACCCCAGCCAGGGCGTCCAGAGGCCGGCCCGAGATCAACGGTCTCTGTGACACCTGTCACAAACCTGGGACACTGGGGCACATCGCTCAGATGTGCCCTCGTACCCATGGGGGTCGTGTCAGACGGCACGATAACATCTGTGCCTATTTGGCCGGACGTTTGAGACAGAGGGGGTACCAAGTGGTCTGTGAGCCTCGCATCCCTATTGCGGGGTCCTTTAGGAAGCCGGACATCGTGGCTTCCAAAGGTACAGAGGCCTGGATAATAGATGCCCAGGTCTCTGGTGTCCACGTCGCACTCTCAACTGCACACAGGCACAAGTGCAGTTATTACGGCACCCCGGAAGTCCTACAGGGCGTACGGGATCTAACCGGCAAAGACACCGTGCACCTAACATCAGCCACTGTCAACTGGCGGGGCTGCATGGTGTCAAGAGAGTGCGAGTGCTCTCATTGGGCTAGGGCTGACACACCGGGACCTAGAGGTGTGCAGTGTCAAAGCCCTAACCTGGACGCATTCCCTCTACCGAATGTGGTCCAAGAGCACAGGGTAACATAGTCGGGCCTGCCTCGAACATCTGGTGTCGGCCGTCGAGCAGGTCGAAGGTCATCTCCCCTTTGTTGGCATAGGGTGTGCGGGATTAGCCTGTTCTCCCGTGGCTCCCGGGCAGGTACCAGTTCCTGAGGGCGGGTTGTCGGGCAGGCGGTGGACGCCTTGGCAGGGTTGCCCATTGCTCCCGACCGACAGGCCGTTCTGGAAGGTTGAGCGGTGCTGGGAGGTTTCTGTGCTTCAGGTTCGGTAAGGTCTGGTGTTCGAACCATCATCTTGCTGCCACCTCCTAACTTACTTCTGTCTATGCTATCAGCAGTCTGATCTTAATCTTCCTCTTCTTCTATCCATACGACCTTACTTCAATTAAACACTTCCTTCACTATCCACATGTAGTTTTGGTCGCTTACCGACATCCACCCCTTTTGTGTAGTTAAATTAACTCTCAAAAGAGAAGCACAGTTTTATTAGAAATGTAGTTAGACCTTCCTGCACGTCCCAAACAACTAATTGGGAATCTATGAAGATGGTCGACATGCTGTCAATGGACTGAACCAGGGCATGTGAAGCTTCTGAGGTAAGCCATGGAAAGGTCTGTGGGGCCTGGATTTGGAAAAGGAGCTGTGGTTTCAGCGCATTACACATGACAGCTAGAGACTGAGTGTGAACAAATATAGCCGTTTTTGTCTTTTACTGGTGCTGCCTTGCTGGGTGTGTGTGTGTGTGTGTGTGTGTGTGTGCGCCATTTTGTGTGTGGCGGGGAGGCAACAGAAATGGATGAAGGCAACAAGAATGGATATATACATGTGTATATGTCTGTGGATGTATGTATACATACACATTAGCACTACCTAGCTAATGCGGGAGACAGCAGTTAAGTATAAAAAATATATATATAGTTCAACCAGGTATGCGCAATACAACATCTATGAGGTGGCCAGGAGCAGTCATGCCACTGCCCATATGTGGGTCTGGATGTATCAGCATGGGGTAGGTAAACTGGTTGACATCGAGGGATGTTTAACTGCAGACAAGTATATAGAGATACTTGAAGAAGTCATCCTCCACTCTACCTTACCAGGAAAGGATCATCTTTATGCAGGACAACTGGCCAGTACACACGGCCAGGATCATCAGACGCTGGTTCCAAGACCAGAGGAATGTTGAACTCCTTGAATGGCCAAGCAAAGCAAGCGATCTCAATCCCATTGAGAACAAATGGGCAAATATTGTTAATGCATGGGAACCAGTACAGGAACGAACATCGGATCAACTGGTACTGCACGCCAATAGGTAGTGGTAGATCCTCAGGAGAAAGCACATGGTTTCTGTTCCCGAATGCCTGCGGGAAGTAATTGAGATGGGCGGAGGTTGGACTGGCCACTGAGTATGGGTCTGAAATGTGAGCTTGAGAGCATGGCAGAGTCTGTGTGCATGTTTGAGTATGTTTGTATGTATGTATAAGTGTGAGTAGATATGACTAGTAATGAAAATAAACATGCTTTGCCATTTCTACTGACACCTGTTTGTCATGTTTGGAAAAGCACAAATTTACATATGAATAAACTTCACCTTTGCAGTATCTACCATATTGATAAATGCAAAGGAAAGCCAACAGTAAATCGAGGTAAATTTGCACCATATGAAATCAGAAACCAATATTGTAATGATATAGCATGAATACAATGTTGGCACAGAAGGCTGATCACTCTGCAACTTAAGTGTGTGGAATAGTTGAATTTGTTGGATGTGTTATCCATATCATTTCTTACAAACAGCTGTTAGATGTTTATATTAATCGTACGTTATGAATGCAACCAGTTCACGAAGGCTATCATTCCTAATTACTCATCGTGTATATCCATCTTATACTTCAACTGCGCCTATGCTGCCCTCAGGTGACAACCACTGAGCCATCCAGTATACTCGCTGAGGGGAGAACAGTTGTTAGCTTCAAAAAAGCTGTTATGGCATGTAAAGATGTGACCTCTCGTGAAAAAAGCATGATAATGTTGCAGACATTTGGACGTCATATCCATTAACATTGGCAACAAAATCAAACATGAAGAAACTCAATTGTGTTGATTATTACTTAGAACCTGAGTCTGGATAAAAAACAAAACATTTATGAGAAATAAAGCTGAATAGAGAAGTCATCATGTAAAATATCACATATTCAAACTTGCTTGCCTTTGTCCATTCCTGTCGCTACCCCACCCCACAAGAAGTAGCATTGATGGTGACATGTATGCAAGTGCAATTGTACAAAGGCAAAGGGGAAAAATGTGAGTGTTCACACTACAGAGGTATAAGTTTGTTGAGTATCCCTAGAAAATTGTATGGGAGGGTGTTGATTGAGAGGGTGAAGGAATGTATAGAGCATCAGATTGGGGAGGAGCAGTGTGGTTTCAAAAGTGGTAGAGGATGTGTGGATTGGAAGTTTGCTTTAAAGAATGTGAAAGAAATGCTTAGAAAAACAGATAGATTTGTATGTAGCATTTAAAGATCTGGAGAAGGTATACAGTAGGGTTGACTGAGATGCTTTGTGGAAGATCTTAAGAGTGTGGTAAACTGCTAGAAGCAGTAAAAAGTTTTAATCAAGGATGTAAAGCATGTGTACGAGTAGGAACAGAAGAGAGTGAATGGTTACCAATATGATGTCCCCATGGTTGTTTAATCTGTTTATGGATTGGGTGGTTAGGGAGGTAAATGCAGGAGTTTTGGAAAGAGGGGCGAGTATGCAGTATGTTGGGGAAGAGAGGGCCTGGGAAGTGAGTCAGTTGTTGTTCATCGATGATACAGCACTGGTGGCTGATTCGAGTGAGAAACTGCAGAAGTTGGTGACTAAATTTGGAAAAGTGTGTGAAAGGAGAAAGTTGAAAATAAATGTGAATAAGAGGAAGATTATTAGGTTCAGCAGGGTTGAGGGACAAGTTAGTTGGGGGTGTAAGTTTGAATGGGGAGAAATCCGAGGAAGTAAAGTGTTTTAGATATCTGTGAGTGACCTTGGCACTGAATCGAACCATAGGGGCGAAAGTGAGTCACAGGGTGGGGGAAGGGTCAAAACTGCTGGCAGCTATGAAGAACGTTATCTCAGAGCAAAAATGGGTATGTTGGAGGTGAGGCATGGGCTTGTACAGGGTTGTATAGAGGAAGGTGGATGTGGTTTGATCAAGTAAGTGATGAAAGGGTAAGAGAGATGTGTGGTAATAAAAAGAGTGTGGGTGAGAGATCAGAAGAGGGTGAGTTGAAATGGTTTGGACATATGGAGAGAATGAGTGAGAAATGGTTGACAAAGAGTATATATGTGTCAGAGGTGGAGGAACAAGAAATGGGAGACCAATTTGGATGTGGAGGGATGGAGTGAAAAAGATTTTGATTGATTGGGGCCTGAACATACAGGAGGGTGAAAAGCATGCAAGAAATAGAGTGAACTGAAACAATGTGGTGCACTGGGGTCAACGTGCTCTCAGTGAACTGAACCAGGACATGTGAAATGTCTGGGGAAACCCATAGAAAGGTATGTGGGGCCTGGATGCGGATAGGGAGGTGTGGTTTCAGTGCATTACACGACAGATAGAGAGTGAGTGTGAATGAATGGCCTTGTTCAGGATATTCAGCTGCCTATGCTGTCTCAATTAACAGAAAACCAAAAAGTGTTGGATACCTTTAACTTTCCTTGCATAAGTTAATATCATTAAACAGAAATTGGTACAAAACAAACAAAGGTATGACAGAAATCCTTCATTTATATCTTAACAAATACATTGTAATTCACCTGCCAGTGACATACATACTGAACAAATAAAAAATACACAAATGAATTGGCACAAACACTGTACAGGTAAAGCAATGTACAATAATTCATAATCAAGGATATGGATGAATAAGAATAAATGAAGACTTATGAGAAAAAAATGTGCAATACAGTATATGAACCTGTATTTGAGCAAAATGAATATGATTACTGCTGGAGTGAGCACTGAATGAATGAGAAATGAGACTGAATCATTTGAGGTGGCAAAATGCTGGTATAACAAAGTAATATGACACATGATCATGATTTTGTTGGTCAGTGGGTCATACCAGTCAAATAAATTCATAAATTCATACCACTCACTTTACTGGTGAATGCAAGTTAAATGTATCCTGTCCATTATATTCACAACACCAGTGCCCAACATATGAATGGAAAAAAAACATTGGAAAGGAAGTGCAGTTTACATGAAATAAAGTGTTAAATGCAACAGATTATCATCTTTGTTAACTACAAAACTGATGGATTCCTTATCAGTTAGAAAGCACAGCATATGTTTATTCATTTTGCAAGCAAGGCATTCCAGAAAGAAATTTGAATTCTATTCTGATGTGTTTGTACTGAATTGAAATGTCATTGTCTAAAATATATTAAGATACACTGCTGAGAATGAGGTAGAATGCACATGAAAGCCATCATGAACCCTTCCTAGACAGTCAGGTGACTAGTATCGGATGAAAGTGTGGTAGTTGCCCTTACCCCTTCCCACACTGCTTCAAAGCTTTCAACTTTACTCATGCAATTTACGGTTATTTCTTGAACATTAAACCATCGTTTGTTGACTACAAATGTGGTGTAATTAGTATCAGTAAAGAATAGTTACATAACTTCAATGGGCAATATAGATGCTTCCAGAAAAAAGAAATCCCTCCTTATTGAAATTTTACCCAAACAGTATTTAGAAGTCCCTTCCTCACCACAGTGTTGGCATCCACACTTCAGATAATGCATACCATTTTACTAACCACAGAATAGAGTTCTGAGTAACTGCAGGATTTTTTCCATCTGTCAAGTACATAACACAGTGGCCATGGGCTACCGCTAAGCCAAGCATGGCATGATCCAGCACAGTGGAGGAATGAAGGTGCATACAGCGACATGCGAATGAAATAACTGCACCATCTAAGCACTGTCACTTTCTCTCCGTGTTTTACTCTATCAATAGCACACTTTTGACAACTTTAACTTGTCTGTCACTCTGTGCCCTTAGATATAGCTTTTAAGCATTGGGATAGTTTTGCCATTATCTCGACAGCAAGGAGAATGCTGTCTTTAAAACAAAAAAGTGAACTTACTTGATCACTATGAAAGTAGTGAAAGTGTAGCATCTGTTGGGAGGCATTTTGGTGTTACTGAATAAACAGTGTGAACCATACCGAACAATGAGGCAGCTTTACCTGGCTGGCTGCTTTGGGGAAGTACAGAGGCCTAACATCATGCATCACAAACTACCATCATTCCAAACAGTATTATGTCTAAATTACTTTTCTGTACAGTTTTGTACATAACTTCTTTATGCCTCTGCAAAACAAACATGTTTTTTCAGAGGTAAAACATGCTCATTTTTAATTGTGAATGGTTCATTATATGACGTAAGGCATGTTTCTCTAGGGTACTCCCTCAAACTCACTTATCACAAGTTAGTACCTTATCAACCATGGTATTTCCTCTCAATGCTCCTAGGACCTTGGTCCCCTTACCCATCTTATGGCTCACTTCTGTTCTTATAGTTCCATTTCCTGCCATGTCTACTCCCAGGTATCTA
Organism: Panulirus ornatus; assembly: GCF_036320965.1. Taxonomy (NCBI): domain Eukaryota; kingdom Metazoa; phylum Arthropoda; class Malacostraca; order Decapoda; family Palinuridae; genus Panulirus; species Panulirus ornatus. The sequence goes on from NC_092260.1 coordinate 1,776,341, forward strand.
AAACATAACATTGTCTCCAAGTTTTCTCCACTCAAATTCACACCCCAACTAACTTATCTCTATGCACTATTAAACTTAATTACACTGCTTCTATCACATTTACTCTAAACATTGTCCTTTCACACACTAACATTACTTTTATTCACATTTACTCTCAACATTCTCCTTACACACACTTTCCCAAACTCGGGCACCAACTCTTGCAGTTTCTCACTTGGATCTGCCATCATCACCATGTCAACAACAGCAAATGATTCACTTTCCATGCCTGCTCACCCAGTACAGACTGTTTCACTACAAAACCCACCTTCACATGTACCTTACTCTCATAAAAAAGCCTGCCCACTCCCATGCCATACATTCATAAGGCTTCCACAAAGCTTCTCCAACAATTCTATGATATGCTTTCTCCAGATCCATAAATGCAATACATAAATCCTTCTGTTTCTCTAAGTATTTCTCATAAACACTCTTCAATCCAAACATCCGATCAACACTTCCTCTACCACTTCTAAAACCACAAAGTTCCTTCCTAATTCTATGTTCTCTGTATGCCATTATCTCGTTAACTGTATCTTACTAAATACACTCAACAAACTTATACCTCTGTCATTTCAAATCTCACTATGATCCAAACATATACTAAAAATCATAATTAATCAATCAACAACACAGTCAATTCCTTTTTAAGAAATCTAAACTTCAACACAATCCACTCTAGTTGCCTTGCCACATTTCATCCAACTCGAGGCTTTTACCAACTAGTCATTCTTCATCAAACCACTTGCCATGACCCTTTCAGTTCATATACATGTGCCACCCTACCATCAAAGACATTCAAGAATCCTTTGACTTCTGTCACCCTATCATCAAACACTATCTCTTTTCCTCATCATTGCCTGTTATCACTTCCATGTTTCCCTTTACAAATGTTCCCATTTTCTTAAGCCATTAACCTCCTAAAACATCTTATTTTCTCTAAAGTTTGTTGGCACTCACCCCAACTCTCATTAGCCCTCTTTGTCAGCCCTTACACCCTCTTCCACTTTCTCCTGTACATCTCCCAATCACTCACAATTCTTCCTTGTAACACTCACACTCCTCTCTTTTCTCTTTCACTTATAACTTTATTCTGCCATCCCACTACTCACTACCCTTTCTCACCTGCCCATCTAACACCTTCTGCATGCCATGCACTTCTCTCACACCTGCCAGCACTACTTCCCTAAATATCTCCTATTCCTCAACCAATCTCCTAGCTACATTTACCCTGACCTTTTGCCATTCCACACTCAATCTCTTGCTGTTCACACACCTCTTTTCAAAGCTCACTTACTTTCATCTCCCTCCTCTTACCCATATCATTTCCTCTTTTTCCAAAAAAATATAATATCTTCATCTTTACCTCTTCCAGCCCCACTCAGCACATTCACATCCAAGAGTCTCTCTTTTGTACACCCATCAGTTAGGACATAATCCAATAATGCTAAATCTTTCCTATTCACCCATATGTACTTATGGGTGAATACCTTTTTAAACCAGGTATTACCAATCATCAGTCCTTTCTCAGCATAAAACTCCTCAAGCTGTTCACCATGTCTTTTACCTGTGCCTCCATATTATACCCTCTACTGTCACATTGCTCAATTTTGCAATCAAATCATTCAGAACTAATAACACCCGGCCTCTTGCATCAAAACTACTGACAAACTCACTCAGCTGCTCCCAAAACACACCTCTCTTCATCAATTTTTGTTATGGCCAGATGCACAAACACACCTCTCTTCATCAATCTTGTCATGGCCAGATGCATAAGTACAAATAATCACCTATCTCTCATAATGTACTTTCATTTTTACTATCATTCTGGAGCTCAGCTCCTTTCACCTGCACATTCCCACAACTTCAAAGCAACAATTATATCCCTTCTTAGCTCTCAACCTCACATTAACCCCTGACGTTATCCCTAAGATGTTTCCACATCATCCAACCCCCTTTACCTTGAGCTTTGTTTCAATCAGAGACAGAACATCCAGTTCCTTTCCTGAAATATACTACCCATCTCTCCTTTCTCCTTATCATGGTTACAACCACGCATATTCAGACACCACAGTCTAAGCCTTTGAGAAAAATGAGCATTCCTTGCTTGGTTCCTTCTTCTGTTCCATCTTTTAGAAATTGAAATGCAAGAAGGGGAAGGTTTCCAGCCCCTTACTCCTGCCCATCTCGGTCCCATTTTAAGAAAGGCAGTGAATAAGTGAGTAGAAAATAACATCAAAACTAACCTGATCACTCTATGACAAAATGAAATTTGGCACTCTTCCCTCAACACAGTGCATCTCAAGACTCTCAGCAACCAACTCTAGAACACATTAAAGAAAACCCATGTTGTCATGCCAGTCGAGCCTACACCTCATGAAGCACTTCTGACCCATTCCAATGAAATCCCTTCTCCCATAGAGAACACAAATAACTGAAGAGGAACTAATAAAAAATTAGCTACAAATAGACCAAACCCATATACACGAAAAAAATCATAAAAAAATTCCCAAAATCCATCCAGAAACAACTCCCCTTCCACACCTCACTCCCACTGATACAAGCAATGCACTTAAAACCTCAAAGAACTCTCCTGCTACAGGCCCTGATGAAATATCAAACTTTTGCATGATACACTATTACTCACTTCTAATCCAAGCACTTACAGATATTCTAAACTACTCCTGACTACACAACAAAATCCCTAACATGTGGAAACTTACCAATATAATACCAATCCTAAAATCCTCAAAACCACCCAGCAGGATCCCCCTCTTTCCAGTGCCCTATATCACCTCTTTCACCAGCATCCAAACTCAGGGAAGAAAAGGATCCAAAACAGAGTCTAACAAGGCATCCCACTCTGCCTACAAAGCATGGCATTTTGCCTAAACACTTTATCATCACACTATACACTGAGCTCACACAACATATCCTAGATGGATTCAGCCAAACACAACTCCCCTCCTGCTCCGTACTAGTGGCAACAGACAATGACAAAGCATTTGAAATTGTCCCCTAACCACATCCTCAGTAACCAGAAAACAGGTCTTTGTGTTGAGGGGTTCTGTGAAAACTGCAAAGAAAGGGTACCTCCATCCTCTAACACAGAGGGAAACAGTAAAAAAGAGGGAATGGTAGTGTGAAAAAAAAAAGTCATAAAGGAAAGAACCTTTGAGATGTGCTGTGGCATATATAAATGGCACTCTAGCCAGTTAGCATTTCCAAGGTTTGAGAGAGCACAGAACGAGAACAGCTGAACAAGAAAGGAGGAACGAAGATAGTGCTTTGAAAAGAATATTGTGAATGACGTAAGTGAAAATCCAGAACTTTTCCATCAATTCATTTGGGGTTAGTTGTCAGTTTAAGGGCCAACTTATCAGGCTAAGGGACTTGGCGAGAAAAACTGTAGAGCATGATGTAAGGATGTGTGAAGACCTGAAAAGCATGTTCAAAAGCATTTTCACAGGGCAAGACACGACAGTCCCAACACCAGTGAAATGAGATGAAATGAGGAGACGGTTTTCAAAATTGTTGAGATATCTGGAAAAGATGTTAACAGAATACTAAATGGACTTGATCCAAACATGGATCATGAACCTGAAGAAAATTCATATGCGCTGAAAATGTGTGCAAATATGCTAGATAAACCAACTGTGAATTACTGTTCAGAATGCCAGTGAAGAGAGGAATAGTGCCAATAGAACAGAAAAGAGGGGTGCTGAACTACAGACTGGTCTTACAAATGAGCATGTTGTGTAAGGATCTGTATAAGACCTTTACAAAGCAAATGGATGACTTTTTATGGAAGAGAAATTTCCCAAGTGAGAGAAAGTATGGTTTTAGGGAAGGGAGGTCATGTGTAACTAACCTCTTAGACTTTTACAAGAGTGTACGCTCAGTCCTGGACAAAAGGGAAGGCTAGGTGGATTGTTCATATCTGGAATGCCAGAAGGCAGTTGACAGGAGGCTGAGTAAGAAGCTGGATCACAAAGCAGGAATAAAAGGGACACTCCTTTGATGGACAGAAGATTATCACATTGGTAAGGAACAAAGGACACATGGAAGATAAGCCTTTTCCAAATGGGTTGAGGTGACAAGCAGAGTGCCACAGGGTTTGATTCTGAGCCATTACTATTCTTGATCTATATTAATGAATTGCCTGAAGGTATGGAAACCTACCTGAATATGTTTGCATACAATGCAAAGGTCATGAGGGAAGAGAAAAGCCAGGAGAGCTGCATCAGCTTACATGGGGAACAAAACAGACTCCAAGTGTAATGAGAATGGGGAAAAGTGAAAGGCAGCATTGATAAGATTATTACCTAGCAGGAAAGTGTTCCATATTAAGAGAATAGTTAAGGGATGTGTGATGTCACTGTGGGGAGGTGAGGAAGGTAAATGAGAAAGTCTTGGACAGAGGAGGAGATGGCTTGGGAAATGAGTAAGCTGTTGTCTACTGATGATCCGAGACTGGTGGCAGATTCGGGAAAGCAACTGCAGAAGCTGGTGATTGAGTTTGGAAGAGTGTGTGACAGAAGGAAGTTGAAAGTAAACGTGAATGAAAGCAAGGCTATTACGTATAGCAGGGTTGAGGGACAAGTTAGTTGGGGTGTGAATTTGAATGAAAAAACTGGAAGTGAAGTGAAATGTTTTAGATACCTATGAGTGGACATAGCAAGAAATGGAACCATGGAAACAGAAGTGAGTCACAGGATTCATGAGGAAGCAAAGATTCTAGAAGTAAAGAATGTGTGGGAAAAAAAGAACATTATCTAAGGGGGGAGGGGGGGAAAATGGGCATGTTTGAAGGAATAATAGTCCCAATAATATTATATGGATGTGAGGCACATATGGAGAGAATAAGTGAGGAAAGGTTGACAAAAAGGTTAGGTTAGGTTAGAAATGGAGGAACCAAGGAAAATGGGGCGACCAAATTGAATGACGTAGGAAAGATTTTGAGTGATTGGGGCTTGAACATGCAAAGGAGTGAAAGCTGTGAATGGGATAGAGAGAACTGGAATGAAGTGGTATACTGTGGTCAACATGGTATCAATGGACTGAAACTGGGAATGGGAAGCATTCAAAGTAAACCATGGAAAGGTCTAAGGGGCCTGGTTGTAGATCAGGAGCAATGATTTCGATGCAGCCTTTCTTCATATGTTCCTGGCACTATCTCACTAATGCAGGAGTCAGCAATCAAAAAGGAAAAACAAGAAGTTAAAGAGACAAACTTTCTGCTAACAAATGTCAGAATAGTTTTCATTTGGATAAAAAATATTTAGCAAGCTATTCATGTTCTACACAAGACCAAAACTAGAATATGCTCCACTTAGTAGCAGGGAAAGCATGGACCTCTTTTTCAAATGAGAAGTTCTCAGGCAAAATTGTTCTGTTGCACCAACTAATGATGATACAGCTGGAAACGTTTCCTTTCTTTATTTCAATTTCTATAAGTTGGAACCAAAGAAGCCAAGAAAGGATAGTTCATCTGACTTAAAGGGTCAGCTGGGGTTGTTTGAATGAGAGTGGATGCAACCAAGATTAGAAGAGGAGATAAATATTAAGTTTGAGAAGAGGACTCTAGATATTCTAGCTCTAACTGCAACTAAGCTCAAAGGGAAGGGGGAAGAATGGTTTAGATATGTTTTGAGGTTCAAGTCAGGGGTTAGCATAAGAGAGCACAGAGTATTATTTCAACTGAAAAATTTGTAGGGATGTGTGAAGAGTGTAAGGAAGTGATCCCATGACTGATGCCAGTAAAAATGGTAGTGGACTACAAACAGTGGGTGGTCAATGGCGCTTATGCATAAGGAAGCAAGAGAAGGGAGGAAGAGGGGCTAGTGTTTCCGAAGGGGCTGAGTGAATGTGTCACCAATTTTGATGTGACTGGGTATTAGTGATAGGTGACCTGAATACAAAAGTAGGTAACACAGCAGCAAAGGATGTAATTAGGGCACTGGGGGGTACTGACAAATGCGAATGAAAATGGAGAACAGCTTGCAGAGATGCATACTAGAAAAGAACGAGTGATTAGGAATACCTGGTTTTAAAAGGACATGCATAAAAATATATGGGCAGGAGATTAGAGTGTAAGGGAGCATTACTGGATGAAGTTGTAATTCACTGACATGCATAAGAGAATCTTGGAAATAAATGGGCTGAGAGGGAGAGCTAATGAAATGTACGAACATCAACTGGCAAAAGTGAGGGTGGAGGTTTACTGAGCCTTTCAAAAAAACAGGAAATTATATGGGTGGAAAGAGCGTGGTGAAAATGAGTGAACTTGGAAAAGAGGTTTGCGTGGAGATATACCAAGGCATATTGTGTGCAGAATGGCAAAAGGTAAGTGCATATGAAGCTAGGTGAGCTGGTAAGGAGGAAGAATACTTCCCACGCATTCCTCACGTGTCATACAAGGTGACTAAAGGGGACGGGAGCGGGGGGCCAGAAACCCTCCCCTCCTTGTATTTTAACTTTCTAAAAGGGGAAACAGAAAAAGGAGCCATGCGGGGAGTGCTCATCCTCCTCGAAGGCTCAGATTGGGGTGTCTAAATGTGTGTGGATGTAACCAAGATGAGAAAAAAGGAGAGACAGGTAGTATGTTTGAGGAAAGGAACCTGGATGTTTTGGCTTTGAGTGAAACAAAGCTCAAGGGTAAAGGGGAAGAGTGGTTTGGGAATGTCTTGGGAGTAAAGTCAGGGGTTAGTGAGAGGACAATAGCAAGGGAACGAGTAGCACTACTCCTGAATCAGGAGTTGTGTAAGAACGTAAATTCTAGATTAATATGGGTAAAACTAAAAGTTGATGGAGAGAGATGGGTGATAATTGGTGCATATGCACCTGGGCATGAGAAGAAAGATCATGAGAGGCAAGTGTTTTGGGAGCAGCTGATTGAGTGTGTTAGTGGTTTTGATGCACAAGACCGGGTTATAGTGATGGGTGATTTGAATGCAAAGGTGAGTAATGTGGCAGTTGAGGGAATAATTGGTATACATGGAGTGTTCAGTGTTGTAAATCGAAATGGTGAAGAGCTTGTAGATTTATGTGCTGAAAAAGGACTGGTGATTGGGAATACCTGGTTTAAAAAGCGAGATAAACATAAGTATACGTATGTAAGTAGGAGAGATGGCCAGAGAGCGTTATTGGATTACATGTTAATTGATAGACACCCGAAAGAGAGACTTTTGGATGTTAATGTGCTGAGAGGTGCAACTGGAGGGATGTCTGATCATTATCTTGTGGAGGCGAAGGTGAAGATTTGTGGGGGTTTTCAGAAAAGAAGAGAGAATGTTGGGGTGAAGAGAGTGGTGAGAGTAAGTGAGCTTGGGAAGGATACTTGTGTGAGGAAGTACTGAGTACAGAATGGAAAAAGGTGAGAACAAAGGAGGTAAGGGGAGTGGGGGAGGAATGGGATGTATTTAGGGAAGCAGTGATGGCTTGCGCAAAAGATGCTTGTGGCATGAGAAGTGTGGGAGGTGGGTTGATTAGAAAAGGTAGTGAGTGGTGGGATGAAGAAGTAAGATTATTAGTGAAAGAGAAGAGAGAGGCATTTGGACGATTTTTGCAGGGAAAAAATGCAAATTAGTGGGAGAGGTACAAAAGAAAGAGGCAGGAGGTCAAGAGAAAGGTGCAAGAGGTGAAAAAGAGGGCAAATGAGAGTTGGGGTGAGAGAGTATCATTAAATTTTAGGGAGAATAAAAAGATGTTTTGGAAGGAGGTAAATAAAGTGCATAAGACAAGGGAGCAAATGGGAACTTCAGTGAAGGGGGCTAATGGGGAGGTGATAACAAGTAGTGGTGATGTGAGAAGGAGATGGAGTGAGTATATTTTGAAGGTTTGTTGAATGTGTTTGATGATAGAGTGGCAGATATAGGGTGTTTTGGTCGAGGTGGTGTGCAAAGTTGTGGGAAAATGATTTGGCAAATAGAGAAGAGGTAGTAAAAGCTTTACGGAAGATGAAAGCCGGCAAGGCAGCAGGTTTGGATGGTATTGCAGTGGAATTTATTAAAAAAGGGGGTGACTGTATTGTTGACTGGTTGGTAAGGTTATTTAATGTATGTATGACTCATGGTGAGGTGCCTGAGGATTGGCAAATGCTTGCATAGTGCCACTGTACAAAGGCAAAGAGGATAAGAGTGAGTGTTCAAATTACAGAGGTATAAGCTTGTTGAGTATTCCTGGTAAATTATATGGGAGGGTATTGATTGAGAGGGTGAAGGCATGTACAGAGCATCAGATTGGGGAAGAGCAGTGTGGTTTCAGAAGTGAAAGAGGATGTGTGGATCAGGTGTTTGCTTTGAAGAATGTATGTGAGAAATACTTAGAAAAACAAATGGATTTGTATGTAGCATTTATGGATCTGGAGAAGGCATATGATAGAGTTGATAGAGATGCTCTGTGGAAGGTTTTAAGAATATATGGTGTGGGAGGCAAGTTGTTAGAAGCAGTGAAAAGTTTTTATCGAGGATGTAAGGCATGTGTACGTGTAGGAAGAGAGGAAAGTGATTGGTTCTCAGTGAATGTAGGTTTGCGGCAGGGGTGTGTGATGTCTCCATGGTTGTTTAATTTGTTTATGGATGGGGCTGTTAGGGAGGTGAATGCAAGAGTTTTGGAAAGAGGGGCAAGTATGCAGTCTGTTGTGGATGAGAGAGCTTGGGAAGTGAGTCAGTTGTTCGCTGATGATACAGTGCTGGTGGCTGATTCATGTAAGAAACTGCAGAAGCTGGTGACTGAGTTTGGTAAAGTGTGTGAAAGAAGAAAGTTAAGAGTAAATGTGAATAAGAGCAAGGTTATTACGTACAGTAGGGTTGAAGGTCAAGTCAATTGGGAGGTAAGTTTGAATGGAGAAAAACTGGAGGAAGTAAAGTGTTTTAGATATCTGGGAGTGGATCTGGCAGCGGATGGAACCATGGAAGTGGAAGTGAATCATAGGGTGGGGGAGGGGGCGAAAATTCTGGGAGCCTTGAAGGATGTTTGGAAGTCAAGAACATTATCTCGGAAAGCAAAAATGGGTATGTCTGAAGGAATAGTGGTTCCAACAATGTTGTATGGTTGTCAGGCGTGGGCTATGGATAGAGTTGTGCGCAGGAGGGTGGATGTGCTGGAAATGAGATGTTTGAGGACAATATGTGGTGTGAGGTGGTTTGATCGAGTAAGTAATGTAAGGGTAAGAGAGAGGTGTGGAAATAAAAAGAGTGTGGTTGAGAGAGCAGAAGAGGGTGTTTTGAAATGGTTTGGTCACATGGAGAGAATGAGTGAGGAAAGATTGACCGAGAGGATATATGTGTCAGAGGTGGAGGGAATGAGGAGAAGTGGGAGACCAAATTTTAGATGGAAAGATGGAGTGAAAAAGATTTTGAGTGATCGGGGCCTGAACATGCAGGAGGGTGAAAGGCGTGCAAGGAATAGAATTGTAAGGATATGGTATACCGGGGTCGACGTGCTGTCAATGGATTGAACCAGGGCATGTGAAGAGTCTGGGGTAAACCATGGAAAGTTGTGTGGGGCCTGGATGTGGAAGGGGAGCTGTGTTTTCGGTGCATTATTACATGACATCTAGAGACTGAGTGTGAACGAATGGGGCCTTTGTTGTCTTTTCCTAGCGCTACCTCGCACACATGATGGGGGAGGGGGTTGTTATTCCATGTGTGGCGAGGTGGCGATGGGAACAAATAAAGGCAGACAGTATGAATTATGTACATGTGTATATATGTATATGTCTGTGTGTGTATATATATGTGTACATTGAGATGTATAGGTATGCATATTTGCGTGTGTGGACATGTATGTATATACATGTGTATGTGGGCGGGTTGGGCCATTCTTTCATCTGTTTCCTTGCGCTACCTCGCTAACGCGGGAGACAGCGACAAAGCAAAATAAATAAATATAAATAGTACAGACATGTACGAGAGAATGTGGCATGTGGAACGTGGGTGGCTGGCATGTGAGAAATATATTGTGAGCAGTGCAATGATGAAATTAATTTGCTAGTGAAAGCAAAAAGAGAGATGTATGGGTAATACTTGCAGGGAAGGAAAGTAAGTGATTGGGAGATGTAAAAGAGAAAGTGGCAGGAGATCAAGAGCAAGGTGCAAGAGTGCAAAGATATCAAATGACAGTCAGAGTGAGTGAGTATCAACAAACTTCAGGACAGTTTGAGATCAGCAAGAGAACAAAGACAGCATTGGTAAAGAGGAAGTGGTAAAAGGCAGAGTTATTGAATATGTTTAATGTTTAAGTGGCAGATGTGGGGTGTCAAGGTCAGGGAGGTATGCAAAGTGAGAGCTTCAGCAAGTGGATTGTTGAAATGAGAGGTGGTGGTGAAAGACTTGCATAAAATGAAACATGGCAAGGTGGTTGGAGTGGAAGGGATTGCAGCAGAATTTGTCAAGGAGGTGACTATGTTGTTTACTAGTTTGTTAAGGTTTTTTAATGCATGTATGGTTCATGCTGAGAAGCCTGAGGATTGGAAGAATGTCTGTATAGAACCACTGAATGAAGGCATGGAGCACAAACGTGAATGTTCAATTTACAGAGGTACTAGTTTCTTGAGTGTACTGGTTATGTTGTACGTAAGATTGGCAATTGAAAGGGTGGTGGCATGCAAAAAGGTTCAGATGGAGAGAAAAAATGTAGCCTCAGGAGTAGTAAAGGATGCATGGATCAGAGGTCTACTTTAAAGAAAGTGTGTGAAAAGTACCAAAGGAAGAGAAGGATTTCTAAAGGTGTTTATGGATCTGTATAAAGCGTAGTATGTGGTTGATAGAGATGCTCTGTGGAAAGTGTTATAAATATGTGGTGTGGAAGGAAACAAGCTGCGAGATTAATGAGTTTTGATCAAGAAAGTGAAGCATGAGTGCAAGAAGCAAGGGAGAAAAAGGTAAGTGGTTCCATGTGTGACATCACCAAGGCTGTTTAATCTGTGGAGCAGAGGGGAAGGTGAGTGCCAGGTTTCAGTCTGACACGGGTGAGGCAGCCTGGAAGGTAAATAATTGGTTGTTTGCTGATAAAAAGATGCTGGTGGTAGACTGAGTAAAAGACTGTAGAAGCTGGTGTCTGAAACTGGAAATATGTGTGAAAGGAGAAGCAAGCATTGGTACATCCTAACCCTAAGAAGAAAGACCATTCTAACCCAAGTATCGTCCAATTGCTTTGGGATCAACTGCATCCAAAGTCTTTGAATCCCTCCTCAGCTCCTATATCCTCAGACATCTTGAATCTTAATTCATAGTCTTCTCTCTGATCATCAGCATGGCCTCCATAAAGTGAGATCCAATGTTGATTCTTTTTATCTTACTTATGTCTGGTCATCATTACAGAAAGATTTTTGGGAATCCCTTGATATATCCAAAGCTTATGACAGACTGTGGCATCAAGGTCTCATCTCTCAGCTCCCCTTTTCTGGCTTCCCTCCCTCTCTTTGCTCCCTCATACCTAGCTTCCTCTTTGGCTGATCTATCTCCTTAGTTGCTGATGAATCAGCCTCTCCCCCTTTCTTCATCAAGTCCTGTCTCCTACACTTTTTCCCTTTTTATCAACAACTTCTTTTCTTCCACAAGTGGCCAAATGCAATTTTACACTGCTGATTCAACACTGCATTCCTCCAAATCTTTCAATTCTGCACCTTCTTCCCTCACTCAATCAGCATCTCATCTTGACATAACTTCCTCAATGAACTCAGACTTGAACAGGATGTCTCAGTGGGGAAAGACGAAATTTGGTTAAATTTAATGCCTCCAAGCCCCAGTTTCTGCCCATCTCTCTATTGAAAATTCTTCATAACTTCCCCATCTCCTTTGATGGCTCTGTAATTCCATCCCCTTGACTCAATGAACATACTTAGCATTACTGTAACATCTGCAGTATTTTGAAAACCCAACATTACAGAAATACCTAAGTCTGCCTCTATGAAACTGGCAGTCCTCTTTGTGTTGAAATTACCTTTCTCCTGAAGAGTTACTTCATTTATACAAAGGAATGATTCATCCTTGAATGGAGTACTGCCCACACATTTGCGGTGGTTCTAGCTGTGCACCCTTACTTGACAGTGTAAAATGGTCCCAATTACAAAATTTCCCAGACTATCTTCAAAACTTGACCCACTTGCCCTACATCTCAATGTTGGTTCACTTTCCTCCTTCTATAAGTATTGCTTTGGGTTTTGCTCCTAACAGCTGGCTGCTTGTGTGCCTCCACCACTAGCTAGATCACACAATACTTAGCAAGCTCCTGCATCATATGATTACCTTGCAGCCGATGGTAGTTCAAGTGTGGGTCATTTTGATAAATGTTTCTCTTCCTACTCCTCAGTCCTTTGGAACTCTATCTTCTCAAGTCTTTCACAATAACTATGGCCTGGCACATTTCAAAAGACAGGTTTTTCACTTCCTCAAAAATCTGTAAATACTTTCTCCTCTCTCTTCTCATTACCTTTCATTAACCTCTCTATATTTCATTTAATGTTTGGCCTTAATATGGAGTTCTGTTCATGAATGGAGCCTCCAAAGAGAGAAAAATTAAAGTGAATAAAAGCAGAATTTTAGCAGTGGAGAGAGATAGGTTAATTACAGTACGGGTTTGAAGGAAGAAAACCTGGAGGAAGAGGAGTGTTTCAGATACTTGTGAGTGGACATGGCGGTGAATAAAATCATGCGAGCTGAAGGAAGCCAAAGGGTGGGGATTTGGGGAAAGATCTTGAATGCATTGAGGAGTGCATGGAAAGAAAGGTCACTGTCCATGTGGGCAAAGATATGGATGCTTGAGGGTACAGTAGTCATGACAGTGTTATATTGATGCAAGGCATGGGCCTTAGATTAAAAAAAAATAACAGGAAATGCCTGAGACAAGGATGAAAAGAAAGGAGAGGTAAATGCTATGTTTCATGAGATGAACCTTGATGTTCTGGCTGAGACTGAAACAAAGCTTAAAGGGATGAGAGTAGAATGGTTTGGATATGTCAAAGCAATAGAGTCTGTGGTTTGTGTGAGGAAAAGAGCAAAGGAGGGGATGGCACTTCTGATGAAGGAGCTGTGGAACTGTGTTAATGAAAGTAGGGAAGCAAGTTCTCAAATTAAAACAGACTACAAAAAGGTTACTGCTTATGCACATACTAGTTAAAGGAGTGAGGAAGAGAGGAAAGTGTTTTAGGAGGAGGTGAGTAAGAATTTCTGCAATTACAATGTAAGGGAATGAGTCCTCGTGGAGGGGAAATTTGAAAGCAAGAGTGCGTGATCTCGCAGTTTAGGGTATAACTAGGGGGATGGGGTAATTAGTGAAAATGATATTGGGAAAACCTTAATGTAAATGCTGAAAAAGGAAAGGCATATGACAGAGTTGACAGAGATGCTCTGTGGAAGGTATTAAGAATATATGGTGTGGGAGGCAAATTGTTAGAAGCAGTGAAAAGTTTTTATCAAGGATGTAAGGCATGTGTACAAGTAGGAAGAGAGGAAAGTGATTAGTTTCTCAGTAAATATCAGTTTGCAGCAAGGGTGCGTGATGTTTCCATGGTTGTTTAATTTGTTTATGGATGGGGTTGTTAGGGAGGTGAATGCAAGAGTTTTGGAGAGAGGGGCAAGTATGCAGTCTATTGTGGATGAGAGAGCTTGGGAAGTGAGTCAGTTGTTGTTCACTGATGATACAGTGCTGGTGGCTGATTCGGGTGAGAAACTGCAGAAGCTGGTGACTGAGTTTGGTAAAGTGTGTGAAAGAAGAAAGCTGAGAGTAAATGTGAATAAGAGCAAGGTTATTAGGTACAGTAGGGTTGAGGGACAAGTCAATTGGGAGGTAAGTCTGAATGGAAAAGAACTGGAGGAAGTGAAGTGTTTTAGATATCTGGGAGTGGATTTGGCAGCGGATGGAACCATGGAAGCGGAAGTGAGTCACAAGATGGGGGGAGGGGGCAAAAGTTCTGGGAGTGTTGAAAAATGTGTGGAAGGTGAGAACTTTATCTTGGAAAGCAAAAATGGGTATGTTTGAAGGAACAGGGTTCCAACAATGTTATATGGTTGTGAGGCGTGGGCTATAGATAGAGTTGTGCGGAGGAGGGTGGATGTGTTGGAAATGAGATGTCTGAGGACAATAGTGGTGTGAGGTGGTTTGATCGAGTAAGTAATGAAAGGGTAAGAGAGATGTGTGGCAATAAAAGAGTGTGGTTGAGAGAGCAGAAGAGGGTATTTTGAAACGGTTTGGTCACATGGAGAGAATGAGCGAGGAAAGATTGACAAAGAGGATATATGTGTCAGAGGTGGAGGGAATGAGGAGAAGTGGGAGACCAAATTGGAGGTGGAATGATGGAGTGAAAAAGATTCTGAGCGATCGGGGCCTGAACATGCAGGAGGGTGAAAGGCGTGCAAGGAATAGAGTAAATTGGAACAATGTGGTATACCAGGATCGATGTGCCATCAATGGATTGAACCAGGGCATGTGAAGCGTACGGGGTAAACCATGGAAAGTTTTATGGGGCCTGGATGTGGAAAGGGAGCTGTGGTTTCGGTGCATTATACATGACAGCTAGAGACTGAGTGTGAACGAATGTGGCCTTTGCTGTCTTTTCCTAGTGCTACCTCGCATGCATGTGGGGGAAGGGGTTGTCATTTCATGTGTGGCAGGGTGGCAACGGGAATGATAAAAGGGAGCAAGTATGAACTATGTACGTGCATATATGTATATGTCTGTGTATGTATATATATGTATCTGTTGAAATGCACAGGAATGTACATGTGCGTGTGTGGACGTGTATGTATATACGTGTAAATGGGTGGGTTGGACCATTCTTTCGTCTGTTTTCTTGCGCCACCTCGCTAACGTTGAAGAGAGCAACAAAATATACTAAATAAAATAAATAAATACTAAGAAACAAGGATACAAAGGAGGCACTCATGATTGTAGCTGTGCTAAGATGGGCAACAGGTGGGAAGTCTGATCTTTTGTTGGTGGAGACAAGTGTGAAAGTTTATAATGGTTTTACATAAAGGAAATGACATGGGTGGGATGGAAGTGGAGAGAGTGAGTGTACCTGGGAAAGAGACTTTTGCGCTGTAATATCAAGAGAGATTTTCTGAATATTAACATAAAATGAGAGCAATTGAAACAATAGTAAAGAGCATAAAGTGGTATGTATTTTGGGAAACAGTGCTTATGTGTGTGAGTGAAGTGAGTAGTATGTGGAATGCTGGCATACAAGAAAGGGTAAAGAGAGGTGGGATAAGGAAGTTAAATTAGTTATAAAAGGAGTGCATGGATGATACCTGCAGGGAAGATGTGTGAGTTTTTGGAATAAGGAAAACTGAGCTGAAAAAGATAACAAGTGAGAGATGGGGTAAGAAATATCTGTGACCTTCTAAGAGAAAAGAGTGTTTTAGAGAGGTACATATTATGAGTGAAAAAAAGGAACAAGTGAGAGTAACTGTGAGGAGAACAAATGCAGAAAAGGGAACTGGCAAAGAAGTGAAAATGAGATGAAATGAGTGTGTGTTTCGAAGGAGTGCTGAATGTGCCTAAGGGTATGGTGGCAGATGTGGTGCGATTAAGAAGAGATTGTATGTAAAGCGAGAGGATCATGGTGAAAAGGTAGTGAAAGCTTTATTGACAAACAACTGTGACAAAGTAGAAGTAGATGGGCCTGCATGAGTTTTTCGAAAAAGGTAGGTGACTATGTTGTCGTTTAGTTAGTCAGGATTTTATGTGTATGCATGGCCCAACATGACCTGCCTGAGGAGTTGGCAGAATGCAATTGTGGTTCCCTAATATAAAGGCAAGGGGAACAAAAACAAAGCTCTAAATTTCTGGGGTATAAGGCCAATGAGTACATCTGGTTATGCATATGAGATAGTGATGCTTGAGAAAGGGGTGAGAAGAACAGACCCTTAGAATGGATAGGAGCAATATAGACTTATGAATGAAGGATTATAAGTGAATTATGTGTACATGGATAGGGGAGAAAGAATACTTCCCACGCATTCCTCACGTGTTGTAGAAGGCGACTAAAGGGGACGGGAGCGGGGAGCTAGAAACCCTCCCCTCCTTGTATTTTAACTTTCTAAACGGGGAAACAGAAGAAGGAGTCACGCAGAGAGTGCTCATCCTCCTCGAAGGCTCAGATTGGGGTGTTTAAATGTAGGTGCATGTAACCAAGATGACAAAAAAGGAGAGATAGGTAGTATGTTTGAGGAAAGAAACCTGGATGTTTTGGCTCTGAGTGAAATGAAGCTCAAGGGTAAAGGGGAAGATTGGTTTAGAAATGTCTTGGGTGTAAAGTCAGGGGTTAGTGAGAGGACAAGAGCAAGGGAAGGAGTAGCACTGCTCCTAAAACAGGAGTGGTGGGAGTATGTGATAGAGTGTAAAAAAGTAAACTCTAGATTGATATGGGTAAAACTAAAAGTTGATGGAGAGAGATGGGTGATTATTGGTGCATATGCACCTGGGCATGAGAAGAAAGATCATGAGAGGCAAGTGTTGTGGGAGCAGCTGAGTAAGTGTGTTAGTAGCTTTGATGCACGAGACTGGGTTATAGTGATGAGTGATTTGAATGCAAAGGTGAGTAATGTGGCAGTTGAGGGAATATTTGGTGGACATGAGGTGTTCAGTATTGTAAATGGAAATGGTGAAGAGCTTGTAGATTTATGTGCTGAGAAAGGACTGGTGATTGGGAATACCTGGTTTAAAAAGCGAGATATACGTATGTAAGTAAGAGAGATGGCCAGAGAGCGTTATTGGATTACGTGTTACTTGATAGGCGCGTGAAAGAGAGACTTTTGGATGTTAATGGGCTGAGAGGTGCAACTGGAGGGATGTCTGATCATCACCTTGTGGAGGCAAAGGTGAATATTTGTAGAGGTTTTCAGAAAACAAGAGAGAATGTTGGGATGAAAAGAGTGGTGAGAGTAAGTGAGCTTGGGAAGGAGATATGAGAGGAAATACCAGGAGAGACTGAATACAGAATGGAAAAAGGTGAGAACAAAGGAAGTAAGAGGAGTGGGGGAGGAATGGGATGTATTTAGGGAAGCAGTGATGGCTTGCGCAAAAGATGCTTGTGGCATGAGAAGCATGGGAGGTGGGCAGATTAGATAGGGTAGTGAGTGGTGGGATGAAGAGGTAAGATTATTAGCGAAAGAGAAGAGAGAGGCATTTGGAAGATTTTTGCAGGGAAATAGTGCAAATGACTGGGAGATGTATAAAAGAAAGAGGAGGGAGGTTAAGAGAAAGGTGCAAGAGGTGAAAAAGAGGGCAAATGAGAGTTGGGGTGGGAGAGTATCATCAAATTTTAGGGAGAATAAAAAGATGTTTTGGAAGGAGGTAAATAAAGTGCGTAAGACAAGGGAACAAATGGGAAATTCAGTGAAGGGCGCAAATGGGGAGGTGATAACAAGTAGTGGTGATGTGAGAAGGAGATGAAGTGAGTATTTTGAAGGTTTATTGAATGTGTTTGATGACAGAGTAGCAGATATAGGGTGTTTTGGTCGAGGTGGTGTGCAAAGTGAGAGGGTTAGGGAAAATGATTTGGTAAACAGAGAAGAGGTAGTAAAAGCTTTGTGGAAGATGAAAGCCAGCAAGGCAGTGGGTTCCGATGGTATTGCAGTGGAATTTATTTAAAAAGGAGGTGACTGTATTGTTGACTGGTTGGTGAGGTTATTTAATGTATGTATGATGCCTGGTGAGGTGCCTGAGGATTGACAGAATGCTTGCATAGTGCCATTGTACAAAGGCAAAGGGGATAAAAGTGAGTGCTCAAATTACAGAGGTATAAGTTTGTTGAGTATTCCTCGGAAATTATATGGGAGGGTATTGATTGAGAGGCTGAAAGCATGTACAGAGCATCAGATTGGGGAAGAGCAGTGTGGTTTCAGAAGTGGTAGAGGATGTGTGGCTCAGGTGTTTGCTTTGAAGAATGTGTGTGAGAAATACTGGGAAAAGCAAATGGATTTGTATGTAGCATTTATGGATCTGGAGAAGGCATATGATAGAGTTGATAGAGATGCTCTGTCGAAGGTATTAAGAATATATGGTGTGGGAGGCAAGTTGTTAGAAGCAGTGAAAAGTTTTTATCAAGGATGTACAGCATGTGTATGTGCAGGAAGAGGGGAAAGTGATTGGTTCTCAGTGAATGTAGGTTTGTGGCAGGGGTGTGTGATGTCTCAATGGTTGTTTAATTTGTTTATGGATGGGGTTGTTAGAGAGGTGAATGCAAGAGTTTTGGAAAGAGGGGCAAGTATGCAGTCTGTTGTGGATTAGAGAGCTTGGGAAGTGAGTCAGTTGTTGTTCGCTGATGATACAGCACTGGTGGCTGATTCATGTGAGAAACTGCAGGAGCTGGTGACAGAGTTTGGTAAAGTGTGTGAAAGAAGAAAGCTGAGAATAAATGTGAATAAGAGCAAGGTTATTAGGTACAGTAGGGTTGAAGGACAAGTCAATTGGGAGGTAAGTCTGAATGGAAAAGAACTGGAGGAAGTGAAGTGTTTTAGATATCTGGGAGTGGATTTGGCAACCGATGGAACCACGGAAGTGAAAGTGAATCATAGGGTTGGGGAGGGGGCGAAAGTTCTGGGAGAGTTGAAGAGTGTGTGGAAGTCGAGAACATTATCTCGGAAAGCAAAAATGGCTATGTTTGAAGGAATAGTGGTTCCAACAATGTTATATGGTTGCGAGGTGTGGGCTATGGATAGAGTTGTGCAGAGGAGGGTGGATGTGCTGGAAATGAGATGTTTAAGGACAGTATGTGGTGTGAGGTGGTTTGATTGAATAAGTAATAATAGGGTAAGAGAGATGTGTGGTAATAAAAAGAGTGTGGTTGAGAGAGCAGAAGATGGTGTTTTGAAATGGTTTGGTCACAAGGAGAGAATGAGTGAGGAGAGATTGACCAAGAGGATATATGTTTCAGAGGTTGGGGAACAAGGAGAAGTGGGAGACCAAATTGGTGGTGGAAAGATGGGGTGAAAAAGATTTTGAGAGATCGGGGCCTGAACATGCAGGAGGGTGAAAGGCGTGCAAGGAATAGAGTGAATTGGAACAATGTGGTATACCGGGGTCAACGTGCTGTCAATGGATTGAACCAGGGCATGTGAAGCGTCTGGGGTAAACCATGGAAAGTTGTGTGGGGCCTGGATGTGGAAAGGGAGCTGTGGTTTCGGAGCATCATTAGCATTATTACATGACAGCTAGAGACTGAGTGTGAACGAATGTGGCCTTTGTTCTTTTCCTAGCGCTAATTCACGCACATGAGGGGGGAGGGGGTTGTAATTTTCATGTGTGGCAGGGTGGCGATGGGAATGAGTAAAGGCAGACAGTATGAATTATGTACATGAGTATATATGTATATGTCTGTGTGTATATATATATGTATACATTGAGATGTATAGGTATGCATATTTGCGTGTGTGGACGTGTATGCATATACATGTGTATGTGGGTGGGTTGGGCCATTCTTTTGTCTGTTTCCTTGTGCTACCTCGCTAACATGGGAGACAGCAACAAAGCAAAATAAAAAAAAAAAATAACTTACAAGAAAAGATGAATTTGTATGTGGTACTTACCGAACTGGTGTAAACAAGTAATAGGGATGAAAAATACGTTTTATAGAAGATCTTATAAATACACAGTATGGAAAGTAAGCTATTCAATGCAGTGAGGAGTTTTGCTGAAATGTGAGGCATGCATGTCAGTTGGAAAGGAAGAGGGTGAGTGTTCCAAGGTGAAGGTGGGTATACATTAATGGAGTGTGATGTTCACTGACATGAAGGCAAGATAGGTAAATGTCAGGGTCCAAAAGTGAGGAGTGAGTCTAGCAGAAGATATGAAAGAGAAATTCCAAAAGGTGGGGGATGAGTGAAAGAAGATCAGATAGGATATAATGAAATTCAAGGTAAGATGGAATAGCAAGTTGGTGGCACAGGACAGTCTGAGTGTGAATCTGAATGGGGAGGGCTTGGAGGAAGCAGAGTGCTTTAGGTACCTGGCAGCAGACATAAGCAGTGGTTGGAACCCTGGCAATGGAGGTGAGTCACAGGGTGGAAAAGGAGGCTACTGTCCTGAGTGCAGTGAGGGGCAAATGGAAGGAGAGGTCATTGTCTGTAAGGGCAAAGATGAGACGTTTGAAGTTACTGAAGTCCTGATAGCGTTGAAAGGATGTGAATATAGGGCTCTGATTACAAAAGAAAGGAGGCATTTCATGTTGGTAGTTATATGCCTGATGACATCATGTATTGCAAGATGACTTGATCGCGTAGAGAATGTCAGTGTCAGAGTGAGGTGTGGTTGTAAGAAGTCTGAGAGAGAGCTAACCACAGTGTGCTGAAATGGGTTGGACATAAGATAACCGAAGACAGACTTAGGGGGATCTACTTGTCAGAAGCAAAATGAGCAAGGCGTTGGGGGAAACAAGTCAGAAAAGGAGGAAGTGAGGGGAGGGGGGAAGACCAAAAAGGAGATGGCAGGATGGAATGCTGGTGGCTTTAAGGTATCATGACCTGATCATTCAACAAGGTGATAGGTGTGTGGAATACACTGAGCCATACTAATGTGATGTATTGGAGTGACATGCTGTCATTGGCTGACCGTGGACATATGAGTCACACGGTAAACCATATTACAAGTACAGTCTATAAAGCTTGACTGTGAACGATAGGCTCTGGTTTCAATCCATCATACATGACAGAGAATGGACATGAGCAAGTGAAAGTGTTGTTTGTTTGCTCCTGATGCTACTAAATCAAAGTAAAAAAAAAAAGCAATCCAGTATCAAAAAAATAATCCATGTTTGCCATTTCCAACCTTAGTGAGGTAGTACTTTGGGCACAAAACAACAGTCTCACTTGCATACATCCATTCAAAAGCTGTATATATACTGAACCAAAACCAGAAACAACCATCTACAGCCAAGCTCTATTTCATCATTTTTCCTGACAGCTCTACATGACTTGGTTAAACCAACTGACAGCACATAGCCACCCACATACCACACTGATTCAGCTCAATCTGTTCAATCCATGCCTCTCATCCTCTTGAATGTTCAGTCCACGATACCAAAAGGCTTCTTTCATGCCATCCTTCTACCTCCCCTCTCTTGGAATGCAGCGTTTGTTGATTCTGCAAGAGTATGTCATGAAATTTATAACAAATCATGTCATAAGGTTCACATGTATTGTGTAATCAAATGACAAGACACTTCCTTCTTCTCAATATTTTAGTTCCAACATTGGTTTAAAATAAACCAATGGGACGATATCAAAACATTTTGTTAATGACAAACTAATGGCATCATGTAAATACAGCCATACAATGAAAGTATGAACAATAAATGGAATTTTCTATAAAAGTTTTGAATACACTAAAAGACCATCCCATATCATAAAAGCATGTTTTAAAGGTTACTAGGTTGCCCAAAATTAAGAAATATTATATCCCATGCACAAATCTTACACCAAAAGGATAATTCATATGACAGTGTATTGAATATAACAGTCTCAACGTCAATCGTTTCTAAACATCCTGGGCATTCTTCTGTTAATTTCTCTAACCGAACACTTCTCCTTTTAATGGGTGATGGGTGCTTGAGTTCTTTTTGATTAGATAATCTATTTGATACCAAATTCCTTGCTATCTTTTTCGATTTTGGCATTGGGCGTTCAAATGATGCCTCCCTCTTGACAGCTGTCATTTTGTGTTCCCTCTTCTTTACTGTTTCAGTTAATAAAGTTCCCTTAACCAAACTTCCACACATCTCTGTTTCCTTGACACACTTGACTGGTATATCAATTGCATCCTTGAATGTAATAAAGTTCTCACCATGAGCACCAGTAATATTCTTAGAATTTAATTTATAACATAAATCATCTACCAGACACTTCCTGTTACCAATGAATTGGGACACTGGTTCTTCTTGACAGATGCCATTATTTTGTTTATCATCTAATGTTCTAGGGCAATCCTTTCCCTTCTTTACCTCTTTAGCTGATTTTCTTTCCATTATGGTTTTCAATTTGTGTTTATTCTCAGATTTCATACTGAGCTGTATCTTTTGATCACATTCAACTTCTGTTGAGACAGATGCTGAGCTTTCAGGACTCTCCTCATCCAGATGTTTTCTCCTAAAGGAACTAACAGTCATTATCGAATCCCTTTCCTTTATCAACTTTTTATCTACACCTTTTCCTTGAACTGATTTACTTTTGGCATATTTTTCTTGTCCGATTTTGCTGGTAAAAACTTTACCTTGTATTACTTTAGTGGTATCAACTTTTTCTTGTCCTGATCTATTGGTATAATCCCTTTCTTCTTGCAATTTACCTGTAATACATTTTCTCTTCCCTAATGTTTTGGTAAAAGTTTTTCCTTGTTCTGAGCTACAAAATGAGTCAGTTTCTGTCCCTAATTTACTAGTATTAACTTTTTTCTGTACTAATTCAGATGTATCTTTTTCTTGTACTGATTTACAGGTAACATCCTTTCCTTTTCCTGATGTAACAGCATTATCATTTTCTTGCAATAACTTACCAAGGACAACTTTTTCTTTAGATGTATTGCAAGGACCTTTCTCTTGAACTAGTATATTGGTAACATTGTTTTCTTGTAAAGACTTACTGCATATATTCTTTTCTTGGGACAATTTTCTGGAGGCATCTCCTACTTGTACAAGTTTACTAACAACATCCTTTACTCGTAATGACTTATTATTCAAATCTTTTTCCCAAGGTAGTTTACCAGTGCCCTGTACATGTAACTCTCTACTGGGCACATCTTTCTCATTAACACAGTTATCAATAGTAACCTTTTTTTCATGTACTTTACTAATAACACATCTTTCTAGTGCTGGTGTACTTGTAGCATCCTTTACTTTTAGCACAGTTCTGGTAACATCATTTATCTGTATTACTTTATTTCTAATATCATCCTCCACTGAAGCCATATCTCTTACCTGTAAGGATTTACCAACAGCATTACTTTCTTGTGCTGATTCATTTTTACTATCCTTTTCTGGAACAAACTTACTGGAAGCATCTTTTACATGAGCTAATTCAGAGGAAGTATGTTTTCCTTGCACTGTAACATTGTTTGTTGCATGAGTTTCTTGCAAATTGCCTCTATATGACTCATGCATACTTGACACTTTCTTTCCACCACATCCTGACTTCATCTTTATATTGTGCAATTCAACACGTGTACCATCTTCAAATTCTGACTTTACATTCTGGCAATCTTTTACTGCAGAGGGTAATATATCAACATCATGATTTTCTCTAGATGGGAATCCAAGGGGATTTTCAGAGGTACTTTGACTTTTAAGCAAGGATGGATTTATATACTGATCTACCACAATCATATCTCTGAGGTCTACAGGCTCTGCTAAGTTAATACTATCAGCTGGATTTGACTTTTTTGTTTCTGTCTTTACTGTAAGTGGTTTGCTTATCAAGCTTTCCTTTCCTGATTTAAAGTATCCTTTCTCTTTCTTCTGTGAGGAAAGAACTTTCTCTTTTTCAATATCATCTTTATATACTCTTCCTTTGGTAATCAAGTATTCCAGTTTTTGCTGAGATAAGAATACCCCAGTCTGGGATGAGACTGCATGTCTAGCACTTGCAATATGCTGCTGCAAAATATATGTATTTTCCTTTTGTTTGCAGTACTCTCTATGCTGATAAAAACTCTCCCTATAAATAAAATATGTATCACACCTCTTACATAATGAGACATACCGTTTAAGATATTCTTTATCATCAGAATTCTCTCTCCTTCCTGTCTTTGTCTCTTCTGCTAAACCACTAGTATTGCCATTACTCTCCTTATCAACATTAATGCAATTTTCATTAAATGTCCCTCTCATGACTAGGCAGTTCTTTTCATCTGAATCTGTCTGAACACTTTCAAGTTCTTCATTCAAATTTCTTGAGCTTGATGATCCTGAAGTATCACTGAGCTTTGAAGCACAGGTTTCTGACTCTGATAAACCTTGTTGCCTGTCTAGATCAACTGCAAAAGGTTCCTGCTTACCTTTTGGGGTTTCAAAAGCTGTTGCTGAAAGCTTATCTGATACTCGTGGCTGTTCAGTACTTGATGTCCCTATAGAATTCATTGGTTCTCCAGGTGAAGTCTCTGTGTTCCCTAATGCTGAGGGATTATAATATTCTCCAAATGAATGTCCTGTGAGCTCAGGATTTGAAATATTACCTTCTGTATGTGATTTTTGAGAATAATCAGAAAGAGCACCTGAAAACACAGCTTTTCTATCCTTGGTAATTGGTTTATCCCTAAGTAATCCTTTTTTTTTCATTCTAATTCTATGTATGTCCTTAAAGCTATCAAACCACACTTTTCCCTCAGCCTTAAGCATCTGTAACTTTGAAAATGATATATGAACCCAAAAATCAAGTAATCTAACATTGTGCTTCTTTTCTTTTAAGTGACTAGAGAGTTTAAGACGTGTTTGAAAGACTATAAAACATTTTCTACATGTTCTACTTACTTTACAGAATTTCATATGCTTTCTGAAATCTAAACGTTTCACAAAATATTTCAAGCAAGACCAACAATACAATAAATTGTAAAGATACAAGCTGTCATCCGCACAATGATCCATGACTTCCGCTAAACATGTTCTACTGTTATTCAAATTAACACTCTCATGTTGTTCAGATGGAACATCATTCAAAACTGATGCAGTGCTTTTATACTGCAACGTGCTGTCTTGCTTCTGATACTCCAGTCTACTTTCATTCTGGACTTCAAATCTTGTCTGAGATTTGTTATGGTCAAGAGTTTTACTAATATCTTCCTGTTGATCCTGGTGACGCTGTTTTTCTATGAATACGACAGCATCATCTATGGGTCGTGCAGTCTCACTACCTGAGAAAATAAGAAAATTTTAATAGATATATATTCACCTGATAGAAAGCATAAATTTTTTTTGAAAGATTCTTTTTGTAATTTTCATAAAGTGCCATCAAACATACTACTTCTTTATATGAGAAAGAGAAAAGGTAAAGGATCAAAAATTTGAAATACACAAGTCTTCCTACCAAAGGTCAATTAAAATGAAATCCTTCATAGTGAAGGCAAGTTTCCACAGTAAAAATGAGACTGTATTCCAGAGGTGCTCACCCAGGCTCAGTATTCCTAATACTGGACATTATACTATCTATCCCCGACATACATCTGAGTTCCATTCTGACCATCTGGTCGAATCTCGAAATGGACATATGTCAGCACGGCATGTACAATGCATACCTGTACAGCATTCTCTTATCCTACTCAATTTCTATCAAGATGATCTCATTTTTTATTAACCAGCTTTATTATATGATTCTGTAATTTCTTTTTACCTTTTATATAAGATTCTTTTGTTCATATTTCATCATTCTTATTTTCTACGTTTTGCAAGTTCTAATGTGGTCATCTCATTTTTGTTTAACCAGTTTCATGAATTGACATTTTCAAAAAAAAAAAAAAAAAAAAGATTCTTTGGTTTATTTTTTACTTTATTGGCAGTTCTTTTGTTAGCAATTGCTGCTTCACTTGTGACTTGAACATTGTGCAAGATATATCTTCTTTCCAATCTATAGAACCAACCATGACTTCTGTGAAGTTCTTGATGTAATCCTCACCTGCTCGCTCTTTCAGTCTCAAAAAGACTTCTAGCCTTCGCCTGAATTGTAAGTTTAGTGGTACAAGTTTTGGAATTTGATCTTCCATCCACAGCATGAATAGCTTTTCCATTGCCTTGTTATTATCGTAAACTTCATGCTTGCAAAACTTTTCATTGCCTTCAAGTATTCATTCTTTGTCCTTTTAAATTGTTGAGACTAGAATGGGACAATTATGGATCACGTGCAATCATATCAACATTTTTTCCTTCTTCATATTGGGTGATTAACTTTTTCAATTCCAAACTGAGCATCTTCCTTGGATTCTTGCTAGATCTAACAACATGTGATGGGTTTTTCATCATGCTCGTCACCATCTTTGGGGTTTAATACAAAAATGGTTTAATCCAGCGCCAAAATTCGTTAGATTTACTTGAATAACGCAGTGATTACTGAATGGTAACTGAGAGTGAGAACGGAGAAAGATGCTCAGATGTACACAATGGCGAGATATCATCTGATTTTCATTATCGTATGCATGCAGCCGTTAGCACTGATGGACATTAAGCCAAGCTTAATTTCTATACCTACGAATATCTTATTTGCAGACATTTTGAGACAAAATACAACTGCTACACAGAGAAGCACACCATAAGTGATGCACTAGCTGATTCAAATTCAAACCTGCCACCTGTGTCACCAAACATGTGCATGCCTAGCAATCATATAAATTTCTATAAAAAGAAAAAATTGACCAAATCATCCATTCCCATATGTTTGAAAAATCTGTAACAGCAAATATACATTCCACACCATAACTTTAGTGGCAGTGATTTACAATTACTGGAAGGGTGAAGTTGAGTGATTTAAATATCTGTAATGTAGGGGGCCTATCAAAATATATATAGAGCAAACCCTCGATTTAATGGACTAATGGGGGAAGGAGTGCCCGTTAATGCCAGAAGTCCATTAAATTGAATGTAATCAAATTTATGCACCACATCTCCAAGTTCACACGCTTTCTTTTAACTCATCTATTGCTGTAGGGTTTAATGTGTGGTACAATAGTTGAACAGTGGGTGCCTGGCACTGTGGCAATGCTCGCTGGGCAGTTGGAGGCAGGAGTCAGACTGAGATAAAGGTGATGTCATCCCTCTACTGTGAAAGACTACTTCTTTATAACAGAGGATGGAATATATACTTTCATTGCACCTCTTACATGACAGAGTAAGAATTGAACCTACCAGGAAAAATCCCAAATTATCGGAAGGCTGCTCACCTTCAGGGGATGGTGTGCACCCAAAGTAATCACCTTGGACAGGGGAATCAGTCTAGACAGCGAGGAGATGGAAGCTTTCTATAAATAATGAGGAATCATGACCTGCTACTCCTCAGTCCCATTCCCCTAGTCCAATGGAGTTGGGGAAGGCAGCCAAATGGGTGTTAAGGGGCGACATGGATGCTGGAGACAGCCTCCACAAGAGCAAACAAACTCAGGATATACTCCAGTATCTCAACACCCCCTTAAGAGAGAGTGATAAATCACTCACACAGCTAGCAGCAGGAAGACAGTTGCAAGATGGTGTCCCAGTGCCTCAGCAACATTATCTGATAATCCGGCTTTGTAAAACAGGAACCACGCCATAGCAGGGGGGCAGGCTGACGCGCAAGGCGGCTCAGCAGGTGACACGTTATGCTGCCCTAATTGTCTGTGGGCACCCCTGTCTGTGTGCAGGACATCGATTCATGGTGTGGGACAGGCCGGGTGTGGTAGCGGAGGTGAAACCACATGAACAATACTCAATAACACTGGCAGTGGCCACCTGTCTTTGTGAAACCGACATCACCTATGCCCCTGAGTTTTGCCAATCCCCATGACACCTGTGAATCAAGGGCAGCACCTACCACCAGAGGCTTCGTCCCCAGTTGTGGCGACACCCAGCCTCAGATGGCGGCGCCCTCATTTTGTGAGACACTGCCCTGCACACTAGCAAGATTATGCTTGTGGTGGCTCCTGTGAGGAGTGAACACACTGATTTGTTGTCATTTTTGTTCAGCTCGCATGTAAAGAAAAAGTATTGTTGCTGAGCAGTGATTTGTGTGCATATTTGCCTTATGCCTTGTCGAATTTTAATTTCACTCTTATTTTTTGTTTTCTTATTCGTTTTGTTTTTGTCGTACCAAAATGTCACATTCAGTTACCAAAATCACGTGATGGGGAGTAATATTTAGTGTGTGGTACGATAGTTGGGCAGTGGAAGGCAGGAGTCAGATTGAGATATAGTTAATGCCTTCTCTCTCCTGTGAAAGAATACTTCTTTATAATAAAGTGAGGATGGAATACCTGCTTTCACAGCACCTCTTACAATCACTTGATGCCAATTAGAATAGTAACGATTGCAACATTATTCAATAAATCAAGTCACAGTTCTGAAATAACAGAAACATTGTATATAACCTGACCGCACATGACCTGATATCCACAAGGAAAATGAAACACAGTAAGTTCTCATGTGCACTGCTGTGTAACTGGGTCTCTGAGGGAATATCCTCAACTGGCCCCCATCTCTGTTCCTTCTTTTGGAAAATTAAAAAAAAAAACGAGGGGAGGATTTCCAGCCCCCCGCTCACTCCCCTTTTAGTCGCCTTCTATGACACGTAGGGAATACGTGGGGAATATTCTTTCTCCCCTATCCCCAGGGATAGGGGATGTATTTAGGGAATCAGTGATGGATTGCGCAAAAGATGCTTGTGGGATGAGAAGAGTGGGAGGTGGGTTGATTAGAAAGGGTAGTGAGTGGTGGGATGAAGAAGTAAGAGTATTAGTGAAAGAGAAGAGAGAGGCATTTGGACGATTTTTGCAGGAAAAAAATGCAATTGAGTGGGAGATGTATAAAAGAAAGAGACAGGAGGTCAAGAGAAAGGTGCAAGAGGTGAAAAAAAGGGCAAATGAGAGTTGGGGTGAGAGAGTATCATTAAATTTTAGGGAGAATAAAAAGATGTTCTGGAAGGAGGTAAATAAAGTGCGTAAGACAAGGGAGCAAATGGGAACTTCAGTGAAGGGCGCAAATGGGGAGGTGATAACAAGTAGTGGTGATGTGAGAAGGAGATGGAGTGAGTATTTTGAAGGTTTGTTGAATGTGTTTGATGATAGAGTGGCAGATATAGGGTGTTTTGGTCGAGGTGGTGTGCAAAGTGAGAGGGTTAGGGAAAATGATTTGGTAAACAGAGAAGAGGTAATGAAAGCTTTGCGGAAGATGAAAGCCGGCAAGGCAGCAGGTTTGGATGGTATTGCAGTGGAATTTATTAAAAAAGGGGTTGACTGTATTGTTGACTGGTTGGTAAGGTTATTTAATGTATGTATGACTCATGGTGAGGTGCCTGAGGATTGGCGGAATGCGTGCATAGTGCCATTGTACAAAGGCAAAGGGGATAAGAGTGAGTGCTCAAATTACAGAGGTATAAGTTTGTTGAGTATTCCTGGTAAATTATATGGGAGGGTATTGATTGAGAGGGTGAAAGCATGTACAGAGCATCAGATTGGGGAAGAGCAGTGTGGTTTCAGAAGTGGTAGAGGATGTGTGGATCAGGTGTTTGCTTTGAAGAATGTATGTGAGGAATACTTAGAAAAGCAAATGGATTTGTATGTAGCATTTATGGATCTGGAGAAGGCATATGATAGAGTTGATAGAGATGCTCTGTGGAAGGTATTAAGAATATATGGTGTGGGAGGAAAGTTGTTAGAAGCAGTGAAAAGTTTTTATCGAGGATGTAAGGCATGTGTACGTGTAGGAAGAGAGGAAAGTGATTGGTTCTCAGTGAATGTAGGTTTGCGGCAGGGGTGTGTGATGTCTCCATGGTTGTTTAATTTGTTTATGGATGGGGTTGTTAGGGAGGTAAATGCAAGAGTTTTGGAAAGAGGGGCAAGTATGAAGTCTGTTGGGGATGAGAGAGCTTGGGAAGTGAGTCAGTTGTTGTTCGCTGATGATACAGCGCTGGTGGCTGATTCATGTGAGAAACTGCAGAAGCTGGTGACTGAGTTTGGTAAAGTGTGTGGAAGAAGAAAGTTAAGAGTAAATGTGAATAAGAGCAAGGTTATTAGGTACAGTAGGGTTGAGGGACAAGTCAATTGGGAGGTGAGTTTGAATGGAGAAAAACTGGAGGAAGTGAAGTGTTTTAGATATCTGGGAGTGGATCTGGCAGCGGATGGAACCATGGAAGCGGAAGTGGATCATAGGGTGGGGGAGGGGGCGAAAATTCTGGGGGCCTTGAAGAATGTGTGGAAGTCGAGAACATTATCTCGGAAAGCAAAAATGGGTATGTTTGAAGGAATAGTGGTTCCAACAACGTTGTATGGTTGCGAGGAGTGGGCTATGGATAGAGTTGTGCGCAGGAGGATGGATGTGCTGGAAATGAGATGTTTGAGGACAATGTGTGGTGTGAGGTGGTTTGATCGAGTGAGTAACGTAAGGGTAAGAGAGATGTGTGGAAATAAAAAGAGCGTGGTTGAGAGAGCAGAAGAGGGTGTTTTGAAGTGGTTTGGGCACATGGAGAGAATGAGTGAGGAAAGATTGACCAAGAGGATATATGTGTTGGAGGTGGAGGGAACGAGGAGAAGAGGGAGAGCAAATTGGAGGTGGAAAGATGGAGTGAAAAAGATTTTGTGTGATCGGGGCCTGAACATGCAGGAGGGTGAAAGGAGGGCAAGGAATAGAGTGAATTGGAGCGATGTGGTATACCGGGGTTGACGTGCTGTCAGTGGATTGAATCAAGGCATGTGAAGCGTCTGGGGTAAACCATGGAAAGCTGTGTAGGTATGTATATTTGCGTGTGTGGACGTATGTATATACATGTGTATGGGGGGGGGTTGGGCCATTTCTTTCGTCTGTTTCCTTGCGCTACCTCGCAAACGCGGGAGACAGCGACAAAGTATAAAAAGAAAAAAAAATATATATATATATATATATATATATATATATATATAGAGCTTGGGAAGTGAGTCAGTTGTTGTTCGCTGATGATACAGCGCTGG
Source organism: Panulirus ornatus (assembly GCF_036320965.1). Classification (NCBI taxonomy): domain Eukaryota; kingdom Metazoa; phylum Arthropoda; class Malacostraca; order Decapoda; family Palinuridae; genus Panulirus; species Panulirus ornatus. The sequence continues at coordinate 1,806,992 of NC_092260.1, forward strand.
TGGCGGATTCATGTGAGAAACTGCAGAAGCTGGTGACTGAGTTTGGTAAAGTGTGTGGAAGAAGAAAGTTAAGAGTAAATGTGAATAAGAGCAAGGTTATTAGGTACAGTAGGGTTGAGGGTCAAGTCAATTGGGAGGTGAGTTTGAATGGAGAAAAACTGGAGGAAGTGAAGTGTTTTAGATATCTGGGAGTGGATCTGTCAGCGGATGGAACCATGGAAGCGGAAGTGGATCATAGGGTGGGGGAGGGGGCGAAAATTCTGGGGAGCCTTGAAGAATGTGTGGAAGTCGAGAACATTATCTCGGAAAGCAAAAATGGGTATGTTTGAAGGAATAGTGGTTCCAACAATGTTGTATGGTTGCGAGGCGTGGGCTATGGATAGAGTTGTGCGCAGGAGGATGGATGTGCTGGAAATGAGATGTTTGAGGACAATGTGTGGTGTGAGGTGGTTTGATCGAGTAAGTAAGGTAAGGGTAAGAGAGATGTGTGGAAATAAAAAGAGCGTGGTTGAGAGAGCAGAAGAGGGTGTTTTGAAGTGGTTTGGGCACATGGAGAGAATGAGTGAGGAAAGATTGACCAAGAGGATATATGTGTCGGAGGTGGAGGGAACGAGGAGAAGAGGGAGAGCAAATTGGAGGTGGAAAGATGGAGTGAAAAGGATTTTGTGTGATCGGGGCCTGAACATGCAGGAGGGTGAAAGGAGGGCAAGGAATAGAGTGAATTGGAGCGATGTGGTATACAGGGGTTGACGTGCTGTCAGTGGATTGAATCAAGGCATGTGAAGCGTCTGGGGTAAACCATGGAAAGCTGTGTAGGTATGTATATTTGCGTGTGTGGACGTATGTATATACATGTGTATGGGGGGGGGGTTGGGCCATTTCTTTCGTCTGTTTCCTTGCGCTACCTCGCAAACGCGGGAGACAGCGACAAAGTATAATAAAAAAAAAAAAATATAATATATATATATAATGTCTGTGTATATATATGTATGAATACACTGAAATGTATAGGTATGTATATGTGCAAGTGTGGGCGTTCATATATATACGTGTGTATGTGGGTGGGTTGGGCCATTCTTTCATCTGTTTCTTAGTGCTACCCCGCTAACATGGGAGACCTGACAAATTATAATAAGATAAAAATATATTTTTTTTTTTTGCTTTGTCGCTGTCTCCCGCGTTTGCGAGGTAACGCAAGGAAACAGACGAAAGAAATGGCCCAACCCACCCCCATAAACATGTATATACATACGTCCACACATGCAAAATATACATACCTACACAGCTTTCCATGGTTTACCCCAGACGCTTCACATGCCCCGATTCAATCCACTGACAGCACGTCAACCCCGGTATACCACATTGCTCCAATACACTCTATTCCTTGCCCTCCTTTCACCCTCCTGCATGTTCAGGCCCCGATCACACAAAATCTTTTTCACTCCATCTTTCCACCTCCAATTTGGTCTCCCTCTTCTCCTGCTTGTGGCATAAGAAAGGTGGGAGATGGGCAGATTAGAAAGGGTAGAGTGGTGGGATGAAGAAGTATGATTGTTAGTGAAAGAGAAGAGAGAGGCATCTGGATGATTTTTGCAGGGAAGTGGTGCGAATGGCTGGGAGATGTCTCAGAGAAAGAGGCAGGAGGTCAAGAGAAAGGTGCAAGAGGTGAAAAAGAGGGCAAATGAGAGTTGGGGTGAGAGAGTATCATTAAATTTTAGGAAGGGTAAAAAGATGTTTTGGAAGGAGGAAAATAAAGTGCTTCAGACAAGAGAACAAATGGGAACATTGGTGAAGGCAGCTAATGGAGAGGTAATTACAAGTATTGATGGAGTGAGGAGATGGGGTGAATATTTTGAAGGTCTGTTGAATGTGTTTGATGATAGAGTGGCAGATATAGTTTTTCTTGATCGAGGTGCTGTGCAAAGTGAGGGTCAGGGAGAATGGTTTGGTAAGCAGAAAAAAAAGTAATGAAAGCTTTGCGGAAGATGAAAGCCGGCAAGGCGGCGGGTTTGGATGGTATTGCAGTGGACTTTATCAAAAAAAGGGGTTGACTGTGTTGTTAATGGTTGGTAAGGATATTCAACATATGTATGGTTAATGATGAAGTGTCTTACGATTGGCAGAATGCATGCATAGTGCCACTGTACAAAAGCAAAGGGGATAAAGGTGAGTGTTCAAATTACAGAGGTATAAGATTGTTGAATATTCCTGGGAAATTATATGGGAGGGTACTGATTGAGAAAGTAAAGGCATATACAGAGCAAAAGATTGGAGAAGAGCAGATTGGTTTCAGAAAAGGTAAAGGATGTGTGCATCAGGTGTCTGTTTTGAAGAACATATATATGAGAAGTACTTACAAAAACAGATGGATTTGTATGTTGCATTTATGGAACTGGAGTTGACAGAGATGCTTTGTGGAAGGTATTAAGAGTACATGGAGTGGGAGGTAAGTTGCTAGAAGCAGTGAAAAGTTTTTATCAAGGATGTAAGGCATGTGTACGAGTAGGAAGAGAGGAATGTGATTGGTTCCCAGTGATTGTCAGTTTGCGGCAGGGGTGCGTGATGTCTCCATGGCTGTTTAATATGTTTATGAATGGGGTTGTTTGGGAGGTGAACGCAAGATTTCGGAGAGAGGGGCAAGTATACAGTCTGTTTTGGATGAGAGGGCTTGGGAAGAGAGTTAGTTATTGTTCGCTGATGATACAGCGCTGGTGGCAGATGCTGGTGAGAAACTACAGAAGTTGGTGACTGAGTTTGGTAAAGTGTCAGAAAGAAGAAATCTGAGAGTAAATGTGAAAAAGAGCAAGGTTATTAGGTTCAGTAGGGTTGAGGGACAAGCTAACTGGGAAGTAAGTTTGAATGGAGAAAAATGGAGGAAGAGAGGTGTTTTATATATCTGGTACTGGATTTAGAAGCAGATTAAACAATGGAAGCAGAAGCATGTCACAGGGTGGGGGAGGGGGCCAAGGTTATGAGAGCATTGAAGAATTTGTGGAAGGTGAGAATGTTATCTCAGGGAGCAAAAATGGGTTCGTCTGAAGGAATAGTGGTTTGAACAATGCTATGTGGTTGCGAGGCATGGGCTACAGATAGGGTTGTGGGGAGGAGGGTGGATGTGTTGGAAATGAAATGTTTGAGGACAATATGTGGTGTGAGGTGGTTTGGTCAAGTAAGTAATGAAAGTAATGTGGTAATGAAAAGAGTGTGGTTAAGAGAGCAGAAGAGGATGTATTAAAGTGGTTTGGTCACATGGAGAGAATGAGTGAGGAAAGATTGACAAAGAGGATATATGTGTCACAGGTGGAGGGAACGAGGAGAAGTAGGAGACCAAATTGGAGGTGTAAAGATGGAGTAAAAAAGATTTTTAGCAATCGGGACCTGAACATACAGAAGGGTAAAAGGCATGCAAGGAATAGAGTGAATTGGAATGATGTCATATACCGAGGTCGACGTGCTTTCAATGCATTGAACCAGGGCATGTGAAGCATCTGGGAGAGTTTTGTGGGGCCTGGATGTGGAAAGGGAGCTGAGGTTTCCGTGCATTACACATGACAGCTAGAGTCTGAGCATGGACGAATGTGGCTTTTGTTGTCCTTTCCTAGCGGTACCTCATGCGCACATGAGGGAAGGGAGGCGTCATTTTATATGTGGTGGGGTGGCGGAAAGATTGAATAAAGGCAGTATGTATGAATATGTGCATGCGTCTATATGTATATGTCTGTGTATGTATATTTATGTATGCGTTGAAATGTATGGGTATGTATGTGTGCTTGTGTGGGCGTTTATGTATTTACATGTGTATGTGGGTGGGTTAGGCCATTCTTTTGTCTGTTTCCTTGAGTTACTCCGCTAATGCGGGAGACAGCATTTGCGAGGTAGCGCAAGGAAACAGATGAAAGAAATGGCCCAACCCACCCCCATACACATGTATATACATACACATCCACACACGCAAATATACATACCTATACATCTACATGTACATACCTATACATGTACACATATATATATATACTCACAGACATATACATATATACACATGTACATAATTCATACTGTCTGCCTTTATTTATTCCCATCGCCACCTCGCCACACATGGAATAACATCCCCCTCCCCCCTCATGTGTGCGTGGTAGCGCTAGGAAAAGACAACAAAGGCCCCATTCGTTCACACTCAGTCTCTAGCTGTCATGCAATAATGCCCGAAACCACAGCCCCCTTTCCACACCCAGGCCCCACACAACTTTCCATGGTTTACCCCAGACGCTTCACATGCCCTGATTCAATCCACTGACAGCACGTCGACCCCGGTATACCACATCAATCCAATTCACTCTATTCCTTGCCCACCTTTCACACTCCTGCATGTTCAGGCCCCGATCACTCAAAATCTTTTTCCCTCCATCTTTCCACCTCCAATTTGGACTCCCACTTCTCGTTCCCTCCACCTCCGACACATATATCCTCTTGGTCAATCTTTCCTCACTCATTCTCTCAATTTGCCCAAACCATTTCAAAACACCCTCTTCTGCTCTCTCAACCACGCTCTTCTTATTTCCACACATCTCTCTTATCCTTACATTACTTACTCGATCAAACCACCTAACACCACATATTGTCCTCAAACATCTCATTTCCAGCACATCCACCCTCCTGCGCACAACTCTATCCATAGCCCACGCCTCGCAACTATACAACATTGTTGGAACCACTATTCCTTCAAACATACCCATTTTTGCTTTCCGAGATAATGTTCTCGACTTCCACATATTCTTCAAGGCTCCCAGGATTTTCGCCTCCTCCCCCACCCTATAATTCACTTCCGCTTCCATGGTTCCATCCGCTGCCAGATCCACTCCCAGATATTTAAAACACTTTACTTCCTCCAGTTTTTCTCCATTCAAACTTACCTCCCAATTGACTTGACCCTCAACCCTACTGTACCTAATAACCTTGCTCTTATTCACATTTACTCTTAACTTTCTTATTTCACACACTTTACCAAACTCAGTCACCAGCTTCTGCAGTTTCTCACATGAATCAGCCACCAGTGCTGTATCATCAGCGAACAACAACTGACTCACTTCCCAAGCTCTCTCATCACAACAGACTGCATACTTGCCCCTCTTTCCAAAACTCTTGCATTCACCTCCCTAACAACCCCATCCATAAACAAATTAAACAACCATGGAGACATCACACACCTGACCCCCTCTGTTCCTTCTTTTGGAAAATTAAAAAAAAAAAAAACGAGAGGGGAGGATTTCCAGCCTCCTGCTCCCTCCCCTTTTAGTCGCCTTCTACGACATGCAGGGAATATGTGGGAAGTATTCTTAACCCCGTATCCCTAGGGATAGGGGGATAGGGATAGGGAAGGGACAACAGGGGCCACATTCGTTCGCATATATATATATATATATATATATATATATATATATATATATTTTTTTTTTTTTGCTTTGTCGCTATCTCCCGCATTTGCGAGGTAGCGTAAGGAAACAGACGAAAGAAATGGCCCAACCCACCCCCATACACATGTATATACATATGTCCACACACGCAAATATACATACCTACACAGCTTTCCATGGTTTACCCCAGACAGCACGTCAACCCCGGTATACCACATCGCTCCAATTCACTCTATTCCTTGCCCTCCTTTCACCCTCCTGCATGTTCAGGCCCCGATCACACAAAATCTTTTTCACTCCATCTTTCCACCTCCAATTTGGTCTCCCACTTCTCCTCGTTCCCTCCACCTCCGACACATATATCCTCTTGGTCAATCTTTCCTCACTCATTCTCTCCATGTGCCCAAACCATTTCAAAACACCCTCTTCTGCTCTCTCAACCACGCTCTTTTTATTTCCACACATCTCTCTTACCCTTACGTTACTTACTTGATCAAACCACCTCACACCACACATTGTCCTCAAACATCTCATTTCCAGCACATCCATCCTCCTGCGCACAACTCTATCCACAGCCCACGCCTCGCAACCATACAACATTGTTGGAACCACTATTCCTTCAAACACACCCATTTTTCCTTTCCGAGATAATGTTCTCGACTTCCACACATTCATCAAGGCTCCCAGGATTTTCGCCCCCTCCCCCACCCTATGATTCACTTCCGCTTCCATGGTTCCATCCGCTGCCAGATCCACTCCCAGACATCTAAAACACTTTACTTCCTCCAGTTTTTCTCCATTCAAACTTACCTCCCAATTGACTTGACCCTCAACCCTACTGTACCTAATAACCTTGCTCTTATTCACATTTACTCTTAACTTTCTTCTTTCACACACTTTACCAAACTCAGTCACCAGCTTCTGCAGTTTCTCACATGAATCAGCCACCAGCGCTGTATCATCAGTGAACAACAACTGACTCACTTCCCAAGCTCTCTCATCCCCAACAGACTTCATACTTGCCCCTCTTTCCAAAACTCTTACATTTACTTCCCTAACAACCCCATCCATAAACAAATTAAACAACCATGGAGACATCACACACCCCTGCCGCAAACCTACATTCACTGAGAACCAATCACTTTCCTCTCTTCCTACACGTACACATGCCTTACATCCTCGATAAAAACTTTTCACTGCTTCTAACAACTTTCCTCCCACACCATATATTCTTAATACCTTCCACAGAGCATCTCTATCAACTCTATCATATGCCTTCTCCAGACCTATAAATGCTACATACAAATACATTTGCTTTTCTAAGTATTTCTCACATACATTCTTCAAAGCAAAGACCTGATCCACACATCCTCTACCACTTCTGAAAAAACCACACTGCTCTTCCCCAATCTGATGCTCTGTACATGCCTTCACCCTCTCAATCAATACCCTCCCATATAATTTACCATATTTACCACATATATATATATATATATATATATATATATATATATATATATTTTTTTTTTTTTTTTTTTTTTTTTTTTTATACTTTGTCGCTGTCTCCCGCGTTTGCGAGGTAGCGCAAGGAAACAGACGAAAGAAATGGCCCAACCCCCCCCCCATACACATGTACATACACACGTCCACACACGCAAATATACATACCTACACAGCTTTCCATGGTTTACCCCAGACGCTTCACATGCCTTGATTCAATCCACTGACAGCACGTCAACCCCTGTATACCACATGACTCCAATTCACTCTATTCCTTGCCCTCCTTTCACCCTCCTGCATGTTCAGGCCCCGATCACACAAAATCTTTTTCACTCCATCTTTCCACCTCCAATTTGGTCTCCCTCTTCTCCTCGTTCCCTCCACCTCCGACACATATATCCTCTTGGTCAATCTCTCCTCACTCATTCTCTCCATGTGCCCAAACCATTTCAAAACACCCTCTTCTGCTCTCTCAACCACGCTCTTTTTATTTCCACACATCTCTCTTACCCTTACGTTACTTACTCGATCAAACCACCTCACACCACACATTGTCCTCAAACATCTCATTTCCAGCACATCCATCCTCCTGCGCACATCTCTATCCATAGCCCACGCCTCGCAACCATACAACATTGTTGGAACCACTATTCCCTCAAACATACCCATTTTCGCTTTCCGAGATAATGTTCTCGACTTCCACACATTTTTCAAGGCTCCCAAAATTTTCGCCCCCTCCCCCACCCTATGATCCACTTCCGCTTCCATGGTTCCATCCGCTGACAGATCCACTCCCAGATATCTAAAACACTTCACTTCCTCCAGTTTTTCTCCATTCAAACTCACCTCCCAATTGACTTGACCCTCACCCCTACTGTACCTAATAACCTTGCTCTTATTCACATTTACTCTCAACTTTCTTCTTCCACACACTTTACCAAACTCAGTCACCAGCTTCTGCAGTTTCTCACATGAATCAGCCACCAGCGCTGTATCATCAGCGAACAACAACTGACTCACTTCCCAAGCTCTCTCATCCCCAACAGACTTCATACTTGCCCCTCTTTCCAGGACTCTTGCATTTACCTCCCTAACAACCCCATCCATAAACAAATTAAACAACCATGGAGACATCACACACCCCTGCCGCAAACCTACATTCACTGAGAACCAATCACTTTCCTCTCTTCCTACACGTACACATGCCTTACATCCTCGATAAAAACTTTTCACTGCTTCTAACAACTTGCCTCCCACACCATATATTCTTAATACCTTCCACAGAGCATCTCTATCAACTCTATCATATGCCTTCTCCAGATCCATAAATGCTACATACAAATCCATTTGCTTTTCTAAGTATTTCTCACATACATTCTTCAAAGCAAACACCTGCTCCACACATCCTCTACCACTTCTGAAACCGCACTGCTCTTCCCCAATCTGATGCTCTGTACATGCCTTCACCCTCTCGATCAATACCCTCCCATATAATTTACCAGGAATACTCAACAAACTTATACCTCTGTAATTTGAGCACTCACTCTTATCCCCTTTGCCTTTGTACAATGGCACTATGCACGCATTCCGCCAATCCTCAGGCACCTCACCATGAGTCATACATACATTAAATAACCTTACCAACCAGTCAACAATACAGTCACCCCCTTTTTTAATAAATTCCACTGCAATACCATCCAAACCTGCTGCCTTGCCGGCTTTCATCTTCCGCAAAGCTTTTACTACCTCTTCTCTGTTTACCAAATCATTTTCCCTAACCCTCTCACTTTGCACACCACCTCGACCAAAACACCCTATATCTGCCACTCTGTCATCAGACACATTCAACAAACCTTCAAAATACTCATTCCATCTCCTTCTCACATCACCGCTACTTGTTATCACCTCCCCATTTGCGCCCTTCACTGAAGTTCCCATTTGCTCCCTTGTCTTACGCACCCTATTTACCTCCTTCCAGAACATCTTTTTATTCTCCCTAAAATTTACTGATAGTCTCTCACCCCAACTCTCATTTGCCCTTTTTTTCACCTCTTGCACCTTTCTCTTGACCTCCTGTCTCTTTCTTTTATACTTCTCCCACTCAATTGCATTTTTTCCCTGCAAAAATCGTCCAAATGCCTCTCTCTTCTCTTTCACTAATACTCTTACTTCTTCATCCCACCACTCACTACCCTTTCTAAACAGCCCACCTCCCACTCTTCTCATGCCACAAGCATCTTTTGCGCAATCCATCACTGATTCCCTAAATACATCCCATTCCTCCCCCACTCCCCTTACTTCCATTGTTCTCACCTTTTTCCATTCTGTACACAGTCTCTCCTGGTACTTCCCCACACAGGTCTCCTTCCCAAGCTCACTTACTCTCACCACCTTCTTCACCCCAACATTCACTCCTCTTTTCTGAAAACCCATACTAATCTTCACCCTAGCCTCCACAAGATAATGATCAGACATCCCTCCAGTTGCACCTCTCAGCACATTAACATCCAAAAGTCTCTCTTTCGCACGCCTGTCAATTAACACGTAATCCAATAACGCTCTCTGGCCATCTCTCCTACTTACATAAGTATACTTATGTATATCTCGCTTTTTAAACCAGGTATTCCCAATCATCAGTCCTTTTTCAGCACATAAATCTACAAGCTCTTCACCATTTCCATTTACAACACTGAACACCCCATGCATACCAATTATTCCCTCAACTGCCACATTACTCACCTTTGCATTCAAATCACCCATCACTATAACCCGGTCTCGTGCATCAAAACCGCTAACACACTCATTCAGCTGCTCCCAAAACACTTGCCTCTCATGATCTTTCTTCTCATGCCCAGGTGCATATGCACCAATAATCACCCACCTCTCTCCATCAACTTTCAATTTTACCCATATTAATCGAGAATTTACTTTCTTACATTCTATCACATACTCCCACAACTCCTGTTTCAGGAGTATTGCTACTCCTTCCCTTGCTCTTGTCCTCTCACTAACCCCTGACTTTACTCCCCAGACATTTCCAAACCACTCTTCCCCTTTACCCTTGAGCTTCGTTTCACTCAGAGCCAAAACATCCAGGTTCCTTTCCTCAAACATACTACCTATCTCTCCTTTTTTCACATCTTGGTTACATCCACACACATTTAGGCACCCCACTCTGAGCCTTCGAGGAGGATGATCACTCCCCGCGTGACTCCTTCTTCTGTTTCCCATTTTAGAAAGTTAATACAAGGAGGGGAGGATTTCCGGCCCCCCGCTCCCGTCCCCTCTAGTCGCTTTCTACGACACGCGAGGAATACGTGGGAAGTATTCTTTCACCCCTATCCCCAGGGATAATATACATATATATATACATATACACACACACACACACACACACACACACACGCACACACACACACACACACATACATATATATACATATGAAAAATGTAAGAAACAATTTAGAAAACAAACTTTTAGCTTGAAATGAATGAAAAAAATGAATGTCACATAATGGTTCAACCTCTGGCTATGGAAAAGGAAATGTACAATTTAGTATGGGTTTTCAGAAAAGAGGAGTGAATGTTGGGGTGAAGAAGGTGGTGAGAGTAAGTGAGCTTGGGAAGGAGACCTGTGTGGGGAAGTACCACGAGAGACTGTGTACAGAATGGAAAAAGGTGAGAACAATGGAAGTAAGGGGAGTGGGGGAGGAATGGGATGTATTTAGGGAATCAGTGATGGATTGCGCAAAAGATGCTTGTGGCATGAGAAGAGTGGGAGGTGGGCTGTTTAGAAAGGGTAGTGAGTGGTGGGATGAAGAAGTAAGAGTATTAGTGAAAGAGAAGAGAGAGGCATTTGGACGATTTTTGCAGGGAAAAAATGCAATTGAGTGGGAGAAGTATAAAAGAAAGAGACAGGAGGTCAAGAGAAAGGTGCAAGAGGTGAAAAAAAGGGCAAATGAGAGTTGGGGTGAGAGACTATCAGTAAATTTTAGGGAGAATAAAAAGATGTTCTGGAAGGAGGTAAATAGGGTGCGTAAGACAAGGGAGCAAATGGGAACTTCAGTGAAGGGCGTAAATGGGGAGGTGATAACAAGTAGTGGTGATGTGAGAAGGAGATGGAATGAGTATTTTGAAGGTTTGTTGAATGTGTCTGATGACAGAGTGGCAGATATAGGGTGTTTGGGTCGAGGTGGTGTGCAAAGTGAGAGGGTTAGGGAAAATGATTTGGTAAACAGAGAAGAGGTAGTAAAAGCTTTGCAGAAGATGAAAGCCGGCAAGGCAGCAGGTTTGGATGGTATTGCAGTGGAATTTATTAAAAAAGGGGGTGACTGTATTGTTGACTGGTTGGTAAGGTTATTTAATGTATGTATGACTCATGGTGAGGTGCCTGAGGATTGGCGGAATGCGTGCATAGTGCCATTGTACAAAGGCAAAGGGGATAAGAGTGAGTGCTCAAATTACAGAGGTATAAGTTTGTTGAGTATTCCTGGTAAATTATATGGGAGGGTATTGATTGAGAGGGTGAAGGCATGTACAGAGCATCAGATTGGGGAAGAGCAGTGCGGTTTCAGAAGTGGTAGAGGATGTGTGGATCAGGTGTTTGCTTTGAAGAATGTATGTGAGAAATACTTAGAAAAGCAAATGGATTTGTATGTAGCATTTATGGATCTGGAGAAGGCATATGATAGAGTTGATAGAGATGCTCTGTGGAAGGTATTAAGAATATATGGTGTGGGAGGCAAGTTGCTAGAAGCAGTGAAAAGTTTTTATCGAGGATGTAAGGCATGTGTACGTGTAGGAAGAGAGGAAAGTGATTGGTTCTCAGTGAATGTAGGTTTGCGGCAGGGGTGTGTGATGTCTCCATGGTTGTTTAATTTGTTTATGGATGGGGTTGTTAGGGAGGTAAATGCAAGAGTCCTGGAAAGAGGGGCAAGTATGAAGTCTGTTGGGGATGAGAGAGCTTGGGAAGTGAGTCAGTTGTTGTTCGCTGATGATACAGCGCTGGTGGCTGATTCATGTGAGAAACTGCAGAAGCTGGTGACTGAGTTTGGTAAAGTGTGTGGAAGAAGAAAGTTAAGAGTAAATGTGAATAAGAGCAAGGTTATTAGGTACAGTAGGGTTGAGGGTCAAGTCAATTGGGAGGTGAGTTTGAATGGAGAAAAACTGGAGGAAGTGAAGTGTTTTAGATATCTGGGAGTGGATCTGTCAGCGGATGGAACCATGGAAGCGGAAGTGGATCATAGGGTGGGGGAGGGGGCGAAAATTTTGGGAGCCTTGAAAAATGTGTGGAAGTCGAGAACATTATCTCGGAAAGCAAAAATGGGTATGTTTGAAGGAATAGTGGTTCCAACAATGTTGTATGGTTGCGAGGCGTGGGCTATGGATAGAGTTGTGCGCAGGAGGATGGATGTGCTGGAAATGAGATGTTTGAGGACAATGTGTGGTGTGAGGTGGTTTGATCGAGTAAGTAACGTAAGGGTAAGAGAGATGTGTGGAAATAAAAAGAGCGTGGTTGAGAGAGCAGAAGAGGGTGTTTTGAAATGGTTTGGGCACATGGAGAGAATGAGTGATGAAAGATTGACCAAGAGGATATATGTGTCGGAGGTGGAGGGAACGAGGAGAAGAGGGAGACCAAATTGGAGGTGGAAAGATGGAGTGAAAAAGATTTTGTGTGATCGGGGCCTGAACATGCAGGAGGGTGAAAGGAGGGCAAGGAATAGAGTGAATTGGAGCGATGTGGTATACAGGGGTTGACGTGCTGTCAGTGGATTGAATCAAGGCATGTGAAGCGTCTGGGGTAAACCATGGAAAGCTGTGTAGGTATGTATATTTTGCGTGTGTGGACGTGTGTATGTACATGTGTATGGGGGGGGTTGGGCCATTTCTTTCGTCTGTTTCCTTGCGCTACCTCGCAAACGCGGGAGACAGCGACAAAGTATAAAAAAAAAAAAAAATATATATATATATATATATATTGGGGTGCCTAAATGTGTGTGGATGTAACCAAGATGTGAAAAAAGGAGAGATAGGTAGTATGTTTGAGGAAAGGAACCTGGATGTTTTGGCTCTGAGTGAAACGAAGCTCAAGGGTAAAGGAGAAGAGTGGTTTGGGAATGTCTTGGGAGTAAAGTCAGGGGTTAGTGAGAGGACAAGAGCAAGGGAAGGAGTAGCAGTACTCCTGAAACAGTAGTTGTGGGAGTATGTGATAGAATGTAAGAAAGTAAATTCTCGATTAATATGGGTAAAACTGAAAGTTGATGGAGAGAGATGGGTGATTATTGGTGCATATGCTCCTGGGCACGAGAAGAAAGATCATGAGAGGCAAGTGTTTTGGGAGCAGCTGAATGAGTGTGTTAGTGGTTTTGATGCACAAGACAGGGTTATACTGATGGGTGATTTGAATGCAAAGGTGAGTAATGTGGCAGTTGAGGGAATAATTGGTATACATGGGGTGTTCAGTGTTGTAAATGGAAATGGTGAAGAGCTTGTAGATTTATGTGCTGAAAAAGGACTGATGATTGGGAATACCTGGTTTAAAAAGCGAGATATACATAAGTATACTTATGTAAGTAGGAGAGATGGCCAGAGAGCGTTATTGGATTACGTATTAATTGACAGGCGCGTGAAAAAGAGACTTTTGGATGTTAATGTGCTGAGAGGTGCAACTGGAGGGATGTCTGATCATTATCTTGTGGAGGCTAGGGTGAAGATTTGTATGGGTTTTCAGAAAAGAAGAGTGAATGTTGGGGTGAAGAGGGTGGTGAGAGTAAGTGAGCTTGGGAAGGAGACTTGTGTGAGGAAGTACCAGGAGAGACTGAGTACAGAATGGAAAAAGGTGAGAACAATGGAAGTAAGGGGAGTGGGGGAGGAATGGGATGTATTTAGGGAATCAGTGATGGATTGCGCAAAAGATGCTTGTGGCATGAGAAGAGTGGGAGGTGGGTTGATTAGAAAGGGTAGTGAGTGGTGGGATGAAGAAGTAAGAGTATTAGTGAAAGAGAAGAGAGAGGCATTTGGACGATTTTTGCAGGGAAAAAATGCAAATTAGTGGGAGACGTATAAAAGAAAGAGACAGGAGGTCAAGAGAAAGGTGCAAGAGGTGAAAAAAAGGGCAAATTAGAGTTGGGGTGAGAGAGTATCATTAAATTTTAGGGAGAATAAAAAGATGTTCTGGAAGGAGGTAAATAAAGTGCGTAAGACAAGGGAGCAAATGGGAACTTCAGTGAAGGGCGCAAATGGGGAGGTGATAACAAGTAGTGGTGATGTGAGAAGGAGATGGAGTGAGTATTTTGAAGGTTTGTTGAATGTGTTTGATGATAGAGTGGCAGATATAGGGTGTTTTGGTCGAGGTGGTGTGCAAAGTGAGAGGGTTAGGGAAAATGATTTGGTAAACAGAGAAGAGGTAGTAAAAGCTCTGCGGAAGATGAAAGCCGGCAAGGCAGCAGGTTTGGATGGTATTGCAGTGGAATTTATTAAAAAAGGGGGTGACTGTATTGTTGACTGGTTGGTAAGGTTATTTAATGTATGTGTGACTCACGGTGAGGTGCCTGAGGATTGGCGGAATGCGTGCATAGTGCCATTGTACAAAGGCAAAGGGGATAAGAGTGAGTGCTCAAATTACAGAGGTATAAGTTTGTTGAGTATTCCTGGCAAATTATATGGGAGGGTATTGATTGAGAGGGTGAAGGCATGTACAGAGCATCAGATCGGGGAAGAGCAGTGTGGTTTCAGAAGTGGTAGAGGATGTGTGGATCAGGTGTTTGCTTTGAAGAATGTATGTGAGAAATACTTAGAAAAGCAAATGGATTTGTATGTAGCATTTATGGATCTGGAGAAGGCATATGATAAAGTTGATAGAGATGCTCTGTGGAAGGTATTAAGAATATATGGTGTGGGAGGCAAGTTGTTAGAAGCAGTGAAAAGTTTTTATCGAGGATGTAAGGCATGTGTACGTGTAGGAAGAGAGGAAAGTGATTGGTTCTCAGTGAATGTAGGTTTGCGGCAGGGGTGTATGATGTCTCCATGGTTGTTTAATTTGTTTATGGATGGGGTTGTTAGGGAGGTAAATGCAAGAGTTTTGGAAAGAGGGGCAAGTATGAAGTCTGTTGGGGATGAGAGAGCTTGGGAAGTGAGTCAGTTGTTGTTCGCTGATGATACAGCGCTGGTGGCTGATTCATGTGAGAAACTGCAGAAGCTGGTGACTGAGTTTGGTAAAGTGTGTGAAAGAAGAAAGTTAAGAGTAAATGTGAATAAGAGCAAGGTTATTAGGTACAGTAGGGTTGAGGGTCAAGTCAATTGGGAGGTGAGTTTGAATGGAGAAAAACTAGAGGAAGAGAAGTGTTTTAGATATCTGGGAGTGGATCTGGCAGCGGATGGAACCATGGAAGCGGAAGTGGATCATAGGGTGGGGGAGGGGGCGAAAATTCTGGGAGCCTTGAAGAATGTGTGGAAGTCAAGAACATTATCTCGGAAAGCAAAAATGGGTATGTTTGAAGGAATAGTGGTTCCAACAATGTTGTATGGTTGCGAGGCGTGAGCTATGGATAGAGTTGTGCGCAGGAGGATGGATGTGCTGGAAATGAGATGTTTGAGGACAATGTGTGGTGTGAGGTGGTTTGATCGAGTAAGTAACGTAAGGGTAAGAGAGATGTGTGGAAATAAAAAGAGCGTGGTTGAGAGAGCAGAAGAGGGTGTTTTGAAATGGTTTGGGCACATGGAGAGAATGAGTGAGGAAAGATTGACCAAGAGGATATATGTGTCGGAGGTGGAGGGAACGAGGAGAAGAGGGAGACCAAATTGGAGGTGGAAAGATGGAGTGAAAAAGATTTTGTGTGATCGGGGCCTGAACATGCAGGAGGGTGAAAGGAGGGCAAGGAATAGAGTGAATTGGAGCGATGTGGTATACCGGGGTTGACGTGCTGTCAGTGGATTGAATCAGGGCATGTGAAGCGTCTGGGGTAAACCATGGAAAGCTGTGTAGGTATGTATAGTTGCGTGTGTGGATGTATGTATATACATGTGTATGGGGGTGGGTTGGGCCATTTTTTTCGTCTGTTTCCTTGCGCTATATATATATATATATATATATATATATATATATATATATATATATATATATATATATATATATAACATACAAAGCTCCTGGGGATAGGGGAGAAAGAATACTTCCCACGTATTCCCTGCTTGTCGTAGAAGGCGACTAAAAGGGATGGGAGCAGGGGGCTGGAAATCCTCCCCTCTCGTTTTTTCTTTCTTTTTTTTTTTCCAAAAGAAGGAACGGAGAAGGGGGCCAGGTGAGGATGTTCCCTCAAAGGCCCAGTCCTCTGTTCTTAACGCTACCTCGCTATCGCGGGAAATGGCGAATAGTATGAAAAAAACAAAAACAAACAAAGCTCCAACAGCCAGGATCAAACCTGGGACCCCTTGTGCAAGAGGCAGGCATGCTAACCGCTAGGCTAAGGGACTGTATAATAGGAAACAACTATTCGAAATACTAAGTCCTCGAATACCCTTCGTCTCACAATGGTGAGCAACGGGGTCTATTGGTTGTTTCCGAACAGAACACATAGCCAGCTGATAGCATTTTACCGAACCTGACTGTACAACGCAGAGTTATATGAATACGAATAAAGTGTATATGAATGCGCACCTTCATAGAACATACAAAGCTCCAACAGCCAGGATCAAACCTGGGACCCCTTGTGCAAGAGGCAGGCATGCTAACCGCTAGGCTAAGGGACTGTATAATAGGAAACAACTATTCGAAATACTAAGTACTCGAATACCCTTCGTCTCACAATGGTGAGCAACGGGGTCTATCGGTTGTTTCCGAACAGAACACATAGCCAGCTGATAGCGTTTTACCGAACCTGACTGTTTCCTATTATACAGTCCCTTAGCCTAGCGGTTAGCATGCCTGCCTCTTGCACAAGGGGTCCCAGGTTCAATCCTGGCTGTTGGAGCTTTGTATGTTCTATGAAGGTGGCGTTCATATACACTTTATTCGTATTCATAGAACTCCACGTTGTACAGTCAGGTTCGGTAAAACGCTATCAGCTGGCTATGTGTTCTGTTCGGAAACAACCGATAGACCCCGTTGCTCACCATTGTGAGACGAAGGGTATTCGAGTACTTAGTATTTCGAATAGTTGTTCCCTATTATACAGTCCCTTAGCCTAGCGGTTAGCATGCCTGCCTCTTGCACAAGGGGTCCCAGGTTCGATCCTGGCTGCTGGAGCTTTGTATGTTCTATGAAGGTGTGCGTTCATATACTTTATTCGTATTCATATAACTTCGCGTTGTATAGTCAGGTTCGGTAAAATGCTATCAGCTGGCTATGTGTTCTGTTCGGAAACAACCGATAGACCCCGTTGCTCACCATTGTGAGACGAAGGGTATTCGAGTACTTAGTATTTCGAATAGTTGTTTCCTATTATACAGTCCCTTAGCCTAGCGGTTAGCATGCCTGCCTCTTGCACAAGGGGTCCCAGGTTCGATCTTGGCTGTTGGAGCTTTGTATGTTCTATGAAGGTGCGCGTTCATATACACTTTATTCGTATATATATATATATATATATATACATATATATATATATATATATATATATATATATATATATATATATATATATATATATATATATATATATGAATAACATATGCTTGTGGCACAAGAAAGGTGGGAGGTAAATGGATTAGAAAGGGTGGTGAGTGGTGGATGAAGAAGTAAGATTGTTAGTGAAAGAGAAGAGAGATGCATTGGACAATTTTTGCATGGAAGTAGTGTGAATGACTGGGATATGTATGAAAGAAAGAGGCAGGAGGTGAAGAGAAAGGTACAAGAGGTGAAAAAGAGGGCAAGTAAGAGTTGGGGTGAGAGAGTATTATTAAAATTTCAGGAGAATAAAAAGATGTTTTGAAAAGATGTAAATAAAGTGCGTAAGACAAGAGAACAAATGGGAACGTCGGTGAAGGGGGCTAATGGGGAGGTAATAACAAGTAGTGATGAAGTATGGAGGAGATGGAGTGAGTATTTTGAAAGTTTGCTGAATATGTTTGATGATAGAGTGGTAGATATAGGGTGTTTTAGTCGAGGTGGTGTGCAAAGTGTGAGAGTTCAGGGAAAATTGTTAGGTAAACAGAGAAGAAGTAGTTAAAGATATGCGGAAGACGAAAGCCAGCAAGGTGGCAGGTTTGGATGGTATTGCAGTGGAATTTATTAAAAAAAAAGGGGGTGGCTGTGTTGTTGACAAGTTGGTAAAGGTATTCAACGTATGTATGGTTCATGGTGAAGTGCCTGAGGATTGGCAGAATGCATGCAGAGTATCATTGTACAAAGGCAAAGGGGATAAAGGTGAGCATTCAAATTACTGAGGTATAAGGTTGTTGAGTATTCCTGGGAAATTATATGGGAGGGTATTGATTGAGAGGGTAAAGGCATGTACAGAGCATAAGACTGGGAAAGAGCAGTGTAGTTTCAGAAGGGCTAGATGATGTGTGTATCAGGTGTTTGCTTTGAAGAATGTGTGTGAGAAGTACTTACAAAAACAGATGGATTTGTATGTAGCATTTCTGGATCTGGAGAGGGAATATGATAAAGTTGATAGAGATGCTATGTGGAAGGTATCAAGAATATATGGAGTGGGAGGCAAGTTGCTAGAAGCAGTGAAAAATTTTTATCAAGGATGTAAGGCATGTGTAAGGATAGGAGGAGAGGAAAGTCACTGGTTCCCAGTGATTGTCAGTTTGCAACAGGGGTGCATGATATCTCCATGGCTGTTGAATTTGTTTATGGATGGGGTTGTTTGGGAGGTGAATGCAAGAGTTTTGGTGAGAGGGGCAAGTATGCGGTCAGTTTTGGATGAGAGGGCTTGGAAAGTTAGTCAGGTGTTGTTCGCTGATGATACAGCGCTAATGGCTGATTCTGGTGAGAAACTATATTAACTGGTGACCAAGTTTGATAAAGTGTGTGAAAGAAGAAAGCTGAGCATAAATGTGAATAAGAGCAAGGTTATTAGGTTCAGTAGGGTTGAGGGACAAGTTAACTGGGAAGTAAGCCGCTGTCTCCCGCTTGCGCTACCTCGCAAATGCGGGAGACAGCGACAAAGCAAAAAAGAAAAAGAAAGAAGAAAAGTTTGAATGGAGAAAAACTGGAGGAAGAGAAGTGTTTTATATATCTGGATGTGCATTTAGCAGCAGATGGAACCATGGAAGCAGAAGTGAGTCACAGGGTGGGGGAGGTGGTGAATAATGTGTGGAAGAATGTGCACTGAAGAATGTGTGGAAGGTGAAAATGTTATCTCGGGGAGCAAAAATGGGTATGTTTGAAGGAATAGTGGTTCAAACAATGCTATGTGGTTGCGAGGTGTGGGCTATAGATAGAATTGTGCAGAGGAGGGTAGATGAGTTGGAAATGAGATGTTTAAGGATAATATGTCGTGTGAGGTGGTTTGATCAAGTAAATAATGAAAGGGTAAGAGAGATGTGTGATAATAAAAAAGAGTGTTGTTGAGAAAGCAGAAGAGGATGTATTGAAATGGTTTGGTCACATGGAGAGAATGAGTGAGGAAAGATTGACAAAGAGGATATATGTGTCAGAGGTGGAGGGAACCAGAAGTGGAAGACCAAATCGGAGGTGGAAGGATGGAGGGAAAAAGATTTTGAGCGATCAAGGCCTGAACATGCAGGGTGAAAGGCATACAAGGAATAGAGTGAAGTGGAATGGTGTGGTATACCGGGGTCGACATGCTGTCAATGAATTGAACCAGGGCATGTGAAGCGTCTAGGGTAAACCATAGAAAGTTGTGTTGGGCCTGGATGTGGAAAAATATTTATTTATCAATATATCTATCATACTTTTCGCTGTCTCCTGCATTAGCGAGGTTGTTCAAGGAAACAGACGAAAGAATGGCTCAAGCCAACCACATACACATGTACATATATACACATCCACACATACACATGTACATATATACACATCCACACATGCACATATACATACCTATACATTTCAATGTATACATATATATATACATACAAAGACATATACATATATACACATGTACATAATTCATACTTCTCGCCTTTATTCATTCTTGTCGCCACCCCACCACACATGAAATGACACCCCCTCCCCCTGCACGCACGTAAGGTACCACAGGGAAAAGACAACAAAGGCCACATTCGTTCACACTCAGTCTACAGCTGTCATGTATAATGCACTGAAAACACAGCTCCCTTTCCGCATCCAGACCCCATAAAACTTTCCATGGTTTACCCCAGACACTTTACCTGCTCTGGTTCAATCCATTAAGAGCACATCGACCCCGGTATATCACATCGTTGCAATTCACTCTATTCCTTGCACGCCTTTCACTCTCCTGCATGTTCAGGCCCCGATCGCTCAAAATCTTTTTCACTCCATCCTTCCACCTCCAATTTGGTTTCCCAATTTTCGTTCCCTCCACCTCTGACACATATATCCTCTTTGTCAATCTTTCCTCACTCATACTGTCTAGGTGACCAAACCATTTCAATACACCCTCTTCTGCTCACTCAACTACACTCTTTTTATTACCACACGTCTCTTACCCATTCATTACTTACTCAATCAAACCACCTAACACCACATATTGTCCTCAAATATCTCATTTCCAACACATCCACCCTTCTCTGCACAACCCTATCTATAGGCCATGCCTTGCAACCATATAACATTGTGGGAACCACTATTCCTTCAAACATACCCATTTCTGCTTTCCGAGATAATGTTCTCGCCTTCCACATATTCTTCAATGCTTGCAGAACTTTCGCCCCCTAACCCACCCTGTGACTCACTTCCGCTTCCATGGTTACAACTGCTGCTAAATCCACTCACAGATATCTAAAACACTTCACTTCCTCCAGTTATTCTCCATTCAAACTTACCTCCCAAATGACTTGTCCCTCAACCATACTGCATGCATACTATGCATGCATAGTGCCATTGTACAAAGGCAAAAGGGATATAGGTGAGTGTTCAAATTACAAAGGTATAAGTTTGTTAAGCATTCCTAAGAAATGGTAGGGTATTGATTGAGAGGGTGAAGGCATATACAGGTCATCAGATTGGGGAAGAGCAGTGTGGTTTCAGAAGTGGTAGAGGATGTGTGGATCAGGTGTTTGCTTTGAAGAATGTAAGTGAGAAATACTTAGAAAAACATATGGATTTGTATGTAGCATTTATGGACGTAGAGAAGATATATGATAGAGTTGACAGAGATGCTCTGTAGAAGGTATTAAGAGTAAATGGTGTGGGAGGCAAGTTGCTAGAAGCAGTGAAAAGTTTTTATCGAGGATGTAAGGCATGTGTAGTAGTAGGAAGAGAGGAAAGTGATTGGTTCTCAGTGAATGTCGGTTTGCGGCAGGGGTTTGTGATGTCTCCATGGTTGTTTAATTTGTTTATGGATGGGGTTGTTAGGGAGATGAATGCAAGAGTTTTGGAAAAAGGGACAAATATGCAGTCTGTTGTGGATGAAAGAGCTTGGGAAGTGAGTCAGTTGTTGTACGCTGATGATACGGCGTTGGTGTCTGATTCATGTGAGAAACTGCAGAAGCTGGTGACTGAGTTTGGTAAAGTGTGTGAAAGAAGAAAGCTGAGAGCAAATGTGAATAAGAGCAAGGTTATTAGGTACAGTAGGGTTGAGGGACAAGTCAACTGGGAGGTAAGTTTGAATGGAGAAAAACTGGAGGAAGTGAAGTGTTTTAGATATCTGGGAGTAGATTTGGCAGCAGATGGAACCATGGAAGTGGAAGTGAATCATAGGGTGGGGGGAGGGGGCGAAAGTTCTGGAAGCATTAAAGAATGTGTGGAAGTCGAGAACATTATCTTGGAAAGCAAACATGGGTATGTCCGAAGGAATAGTAGTTCCAACAATGTTATATCGTTGGGAGGCGTGGGCTATGGATAGATTTATGCGGAGGAGGGTGGATGTGCTGGAAATGAGATGTTTGAGGACAATATGTGGTGTGAGGTGGTTTGATCGTGTAAGCACGTCAACCCCGGTATACCACATCGATCCAATTCACTTTATTCCTTGCCCTCCTTTCACCCTCCTGCATGTTCAGGCCCCGATCACACAAAATCTTTTTCACTCCATCTTTCCACCTCCAATTTGGTCTCCCACTTCTCCTTGTTCCCTCCACCTCCGACACATATATCCTCTTGGTCAATCTTTCCTCACTCATTCTCTCCATGTGCCCAAACCATTTCAAAACACCCTCTTCTGCTCTCTCAACCACGCTCTTTTTATTTCCACACATCTCTCTTACCCTTACGTTACTTACTCGATCAAACCACCTCACACCACACATTGTCCTCAAACATCTCATTTCCAGAACATCCATCCTCCTGCGCACAACTCTATCCATAGCCCACACCTCGCAACCATACAACATTGTTGGAACCACTATTCCTTCAAACATACCCATTTTTGCTTTCCGAGATAATGTTCTCGACTTCCACACATTCTTCAAGGCTCCCAGGATTTTCGCCCCCTCCCCCACCCTATGATCCACTTCCGCTTCCATGGTTCCATCCGCTGCCAGATCCACTCCCAGATATCTAAAACACTTTACTTCCTCCAGTTTTTCTCCATTCAAACTTACCTCCCAACTGACTTGACCTTCAACCCTACTGTACCTAATAACCTTGCTCTTATTCACATTTACTCTTAACTTTCTTCTTTCACACACTTTACCAAACTCAGTCACCAGCTTCTGCAGTTTCTCACATGAATCAGCCACCAGCGCTGTATCATCAGCGAACAACAACTGATTCACTTCCCATGCTCTCTCATCCACAACAGACTTCATACTTGCCCCTCTTCCAAAACTCTTGCATTCACCTCCCTAACAACCCCATCCATAAATAAAAATTAAACAACCATGGAGACATCACACACCCCTGCCGCAAACCTACATTCACTGAGAACCAATCACTTTCCTCTCTTCCTACACATACACATGCCTTACATCCTCGATAAAAACTTTTCACTGTTTCTAACAACTTGCCTCCCACACCATATATTCTTAATACCTGCCACAGAGCATCTCTATCAACTCTATCATATGCCTTCTCCAGATCCATAAATGCTACATACAAATCCATTTGCTTTTCTAAGTATTTCTCACATACATTCTTCAAAGCAAAAACCTGATCCACACATCCTCTACCACTTCTGAAACCACACTGCTCTTCCCCAATCTGATGCTCTGTACATGCCTTCACCCTCTCAATCAATACCCTCCCATATAATTTACCAGGGATACTCAACAAACTTATACCTCTGTAATTTGAGCACTCACTCTTATCCCCTTTGCCTTTGTACAATGGCGCAATGCACGCATTCCGCCAATCCCCAGGCACCTCACCATGAGTCATACATACATTAAATAACCTTACCAACCAGTCAATAATACAGTCACGCCCTTTTTTAATAAATTCCACTGCAATACCATCCAAACCTGCTGCCTTGCCGGCTTTCATCTTCCGCAAAGCTTTTACTACCTCTTCTCTGTTTACCAAATCATTTTCCCTAACCCTCTCACTTTGCACACCACCTCGACCAAAACACCCTATATCTGCCACTCTATCATCAAACACATTCAACAAACCTTTAAAATACTCACTCCATCTCCTTCTCACATCACCACTACTTGTTATCACCTCCCCATTTGCGCCCTTCAATGAAACCAAGTTCCCATTTGCTCCCTTGTCTTACGCACTTTATTTACCTCCTTCCAGAACATCTTTTTATTCTCCCTAAAATTTAATGATACTCTCTCACCCCAACTCTCATTTGCCCTCTTTTTCACCTCTTGCACCTTTCTCTTGACCTCCTGTCTCTTTCTTTTATATATCTCCCACTCAACTGCATTTTTTCCCTGCAAAAATTGTCCAAATGCCTCTCTCTTCTCTTTCACTAATAATCTTACCTCTTCATCCCACCACTCACTACCCTTTCTAATCAACCCACCTCCCACTCTTCTCATGCCACAAGCATCTTTTGTG
This sequence comes from Panulirus ornatus, assembly GCF_036320965.1. Classification (NCBI taxonomy): domain Eukaryota; kingdom Metazoa; phylum Arthropoda; class Malacostraca; order Decapoda; family Palinuridae; genus Panulirus; species Panulirus ornatus. The sequence continues at coordinate 1,830,959 of NC_092260.1, forward strand.
CAATCCATCACTGATTCCCTAAATACATCCTATTCCTCCCCCACTCCCCTTACTTCCACCAGTGATGCTACTACTTTTGTGAATCAAGAACCATTGCAACACAAACCTCGCCAGGTGGTAGTGTCCCGCTGTGTATCGAGACAGACTTCCCCAGAAATTTTTGAAAGGGGAAGTAAATGTTTATAGTTGTGTTACTGGAGTGATAGTTTTCATACATGGTGCTTTGACAAGAAAATAGTGAAATTGGAAAAAATGTAGCTTAGACATTGAAGCTTACTGATACAGTGGTTAAATTGATGAGAAGTACTATTGACGTTTGTGTAAATAAATTATACATTTCCCTTTTCCATAGCTAGAGGTTGAACCATTATATGATATTCATTTTTTCATTTCATTTTAAGCTAGAAGTTTCAGTTTTCTAAATTATTTCTTACATTTTTCATATGTATATATATATATATATATATATATATATATATATATATATATATATTTTTTTCATACTTTGTCGCTGTCTCCCACATTTGCGAGGTAGCGCAAGGAAACAGACGAAAGAAATGGCCCAACCCCCCCCCCCATACACATGTATATACATACGTCCACACACGCAAATATACATACCTACACAGCTTTCCATGGTTTACCCCAGACGCTTCACATGCCTTGATTCAATCCACTGACAGCACGTCAGCCCCGGTATACCACATCGCTCCAATTCACTCTATTCCTTGCCCTCCTTTCACCCTCCTGCATGTTCAGGCCCCGATCACACAAAATCTTTTTCACTCCATCTTTCCACATCCAACACATATATCCTCTTGGTCAATCTTTCCTCACTCATCCTCTCCATGTGCCCAAACCACTTCAAAACACCCTCTTCTGCTCTCTCAACCACGCTCTTTTTATTTCCACACATCTCTCTTACCCTTACGTTACTCACTCGATCAAACCACCTCACACCACACATTGTCCTCAAACATCTCATTTCCAGCACATCCATCCTCCTGCGCACAACTCTATCCATAGCCCACGCCTCGCAACCATACAACATTGTTGGAACCACTATTCCTTCAAACATACCCATTTTTGCTTTCCGAGATAATGTTCTCGACTTCCACACATTCTTCAAGGCCCCCAGAATTTTCGCCCCCTCCCCCACCCTATGATCCACTTCCGCTTCCATGGTTCCATCCGCTGCCAGATCCACTCCCAGATATCTAAAACACTTCACTTCCTCCAGTTTTTCTCCATTCAAACTCACCTCCCAATTGACTTGACCCTCAACCCTACTGTACCTAATAACCTTGCTCTTATTCACATTTACTCTTAACTTTCTTCTTCCACACACTTTACAAAATATATATATGTGTGTGTGAGTGTGTGTGTGTGTGTGTGTGTATATGTGTATATATTATCCCTGGGGATTGGGTGAAAGAATACTTCCCATGCATTCCTCACGTGTCGTAGAAGGCGACTAGAGGGGACGGGAGCGGGGGGGCCAGAAATCCTCCCCTCCTTGTATTTTATTTAACTTTCTAAAATGGGAAACAGAAGAAGGAGTCACGTGGGGAGTGCTCATCCTCCTCAAAGGCCATGACTGGGGTGTCTAAATGTGTGTGGATGTAACCAAGATGTGAATAAAGGAGAGATAGGTAGTATGTTTGAGGAAAGCAACCTGGGTGTTTTGGCTCTGAGTGAAACGAAGCTCAATGTTAAGGGGAAGAGTGGTTTGGGAATGTCTTTGGAGTAAAGTCAGGGGTTAGTGAGAGGACAAAAGCAAGGGAAGGAGTAGAAGTACTCCTGAAACAGGAGTTGTGGGAGTATGTGATAGAATGTAAGAAAGTAAATTCTCGATTAATATGGGTAAAACTGAAAGTTGATGGTGAGAGATGGGTGATTATTGGTGCATATACACCTGGGCATGAAAAGAAAGATCATGAGAGGCAAGTGTTTTGGGAGCAGCTGAATGAGTGTGTTAGTGGTTTTGATGCACGAAACCGGGTTATAGTCCTGGGTGATTTGAATGGAAAGGTGAGTAATGTGGCAGTTGAGGGAATAATTGGTATACATGGGGTGTTCAGTGTTGTAAATGGAAATGGTGAAGAGCTTGTATATTTATGTGCTGAAAAAGGACTGGTGATTGGGAATCCCTGGTTTAAAAAGCGAGATATACATAAGTATACGTATGTAAGTAGGAGAGATGGCCAGAGAGCGTTACTGGATTGCGTGTTAATTGACAGGCGCGCGAAAGAGAGAATTTTGGATGTTAATGTGCTGAGAGATGCAACTGGAGGGATGTCTGATCATTATCTTGTGGAGGCTAAGGTGAAGATTTGTATGGGTTTTCAGAAAAGAAGAGTGAATGTTGGGGTGAAGAGGGTGGTGAGAGTAAGTGAGCTTGGGAAGGAGACGTGTGTGAGGAAGTACCAGGAGAGACTGAGTATAGAATGGAAAAAGGTGAGAACAATGGAAGTATATATATATATATATATATATATATATATATAAGACAAGGGAGCAAATCGGAACCTCAGTGAAGGGCGCAAATGGGGAGGTGATAACAAGTAGTGGTGATGTGAGAAGGAGATGGAGTGAGTATTTTGAAGGTTTGTTGAATGTGTTTGATGATAGAGTGGCAGATATAGGGTGTTTTGGTCGAGGTGGTGTGCAAAGTGAGACGGTTAGGGAAAATGATTTGGTAAACAGTATCTCTTGATAGTGAAAGCTTTGCGGAAGATGAAAGCCGGCAAGGCAGCAGGTTCGGATGGTATTGCAGTGGAATTTATTAAAAAAGGGGGTGACTGTATTGTGGACTGGTTGGTAAGGTTATTTAATGTATGTATGACTCATGGTGAGGTGCCTGAGGATTGGCGGAATGCGTGCATAGTGCCATTGTACAAAGGCAAAGGGGATAAGAGTGAGTGCTCAAATTACAGAAGTATAAGTTTGTTGAGTATTCCTGGTAAATTATATGGGAGGGTATTGATTGAGAGGGTGAAGGCATGTACAGAGCATCAGATCGGGGAAGAGCAGTGTGGTTTCAGAAGTGGTAGAGGATGTGTGGATCAGGTGTTTGCTTTGAAGAATGTATGTGAGAAATACTTAGAAAAGCAAATGGATTTGTATGTAGCATTTATGGATCTGGAGAAGGCATATGATAGAGTTGATAGAGATGCTCTGTGGAAGGTATTAAGAATATATGGTGTGGGAGGAAAGTTGTTACAAGCATTGAAAAGTTTTTATCGAGGATGTAAGGCATGTGTACGTGTAGCAAGAGAGGAAAGTGATTGGTTCTCAGTGAATGTAGGTTTGCGGCAGGGATGTGTGATGTCTCCATGGTTGTTTAATTTGTTTATGGATGGGGTTGTTAGGGAGGTAAATGCAAGAGTTTTGGAAAGAGGGGCAAGTATGAAGTCTGTTGGGGGTGAGAGAGCTTGGGAAGTGAGTCAGTTGTTGTTCGCTGATGATACAGCGCTGGTGGCTGATTCATGTGAGAAACTGCAGAAGCTGGTGACTGATTTTGGAAAAGTGTGTGGAAGAAGAAAGTTAAGAGTAAATGTGAATAAGAGCAAGGTTATTAGGTACAGTAGGGTTGAGGGTCAAGTCAATTGGGAGGTGAGTTTGAATGGAGAAAAACTGGAGGAAGTGAAGTGTTTTAGATATCTGGGAGTGGATCTGGCAGCGGATGGAACCATGGAAGCGGAAGTGGATCATAGGGTGGGGGAGGGGGCGAAAATCCTGGGGGCCTTGAAGAATGTGTGGAAGTCGAGAACATTATCTCGGAAAGCAAAAATGGGTATGTTTGAAGGAATAGTGGTTCCAACAATGTTGTATGGTTGCGAGGCGTGGGCTATGGATAGAGTTGTGCGCAGGAGGATGGATGTTCTGGAAATGAGATGTTTGAGGACAATGTGTGGTGTGAGGTGGTTTGATCGAGTAAGTAACGTAAGGGTAAGAGAGATGTGTGGAAATAAAAAGAGCGTGGTTGAGAGAGTAGAAGAGGGTGTTTTGAAGTGGTTTGGGCACATGGAGAGAATGAGTGAGGAAAGATTGACCAAGAGGATATATGTGTCGGAGGTGGAGGGAAAGAGGAGAAGAGGGAGACCAAATTGGAGGTGGAAAGATGGAGTGAAAAAGATTTTGTGTGATCGGGGCCTGAACATGCAGGAGGGTGAAAGGAGGGCAAGGAATAGAGTGAATTGGAGCGATGTGGTATACCAGGGTTGACGTGCTGTCAGTGGATTGAAGCAGGGCATGTGAAGCGTCTGGGGTAAACCATGGAAAGCTGTGTAGGTATGTATATTTGTGTGTGTGGACGTATGTATATACATGTGTATGGGGGGGGTTGGGCCATTTCTTTCGTCTGTTTCCTTGCGCTACCTCGCAAACGCGGGAGACAACGAAAAAGTATAATAAAATAAAGTAATAAATATATATATATATATATATATATATATATATATATATATATATATATATATATATATATATATATATATACATATATGTATATATATATAATTTTTTTTTTTCTTTTGCTTTGTCGCTGTCTCCCGCGTTTGCGAGGTAGCGCAAGGATACAGACGAAAGAAATGGCCCAATCCACCCCCATACACATGTATATACAAACGTCCACATACGCAAATATACATACCTACACAGCTTTCCATGGTTTACCCCAGACGCTTCACATGCCTTGATTCAATCCACTGACAGCACGTCAACCCCGGTATACCACATCGCTCCAATTCACTCTATTCCTTGCCCTCCTTTCACCCTCCTGCATGTTCAGGCCCCGATCACACAAAATCTTTTTCACTCCATCTTTCCACCTCCAATTTGGTCTCCCTCTTCTCCTCGTTCCCTCCACCTCCGACACATATATCCTCTTGGTCAATCTTTCCTCACTCATTCTCTCCATGTGCCCAAACCAATTCAAAACACCCTCTTCTGCTCTCTCAACCACGCTCTTTTTATTTCCACACATCTCTCTTACCCTTACGTTACTTACTCGATCAAACCACCTCACACCACACATTGTCCTCAAACATCTCATTTCCAGCACATCCATCCTCCTGCACACAACTCTATCCATAGCCCACGCCTCGCAACCATACAACATTGTTGGAACCAGTATTCCTTCAAACATACCCATTTTTGCTTTCCGAGATAATGTTCTCGACTTCCACACATTCTTTAAGGCTCCCAGAATTTTCGCCCCCTTCCCCACCCTATCATCCACTTCCGCTTCCATGGTTCCATCCGCTGCCAGATCCACTCCTAGATATCTAAAACACTTCACTTCCTCCAGTTTTTCTCCATTCACACTCACCTCCCAATTGACTTGACCCTCAACCCTACTGTACCTAATAACCTTGCTCTTATTCACATTTACTCTTAACTTTCTTCTTTCACACACTTTACCAAACTCAGTCACCAGCTTCTGCAGTTTCTCACATGAATCAGCCACCAGCGCTGTATCATCAGCGAACAACAACTGACTCACTTCCCAAGCTCTCTCATCAACAACAGACTTCATACTTGCCCCTCTTTCCAAAACTCTTGCATTCACCTCCCTAACAACCCCATCCATAAACAAATTAAACAACCATGGAGACATCACACACCCCTGCCGCAAACCTATATTCACTGAGAACCAATCACTTTCCTCTCTTCCTACACGTACACATGCCTTACATCCGCGATAAAAACTTTTCAATGCTTCTAACAACTTGCCTCCCACACCATATATTCTTAATACCTTCCACAGAGCATCTCTATCAACTCTATCATATGCCTTCTCCAGATCCATAAATGCTACATACAAATCCATTTGCTTTGAAGAATGTATGTATATATATATATATATATAAATAACCTTCGAGGAGGATGAGCACTCACCGCGTGACTCCTTCTTCTGTTTCCCATTTTAGAAAGTTAAAAATACAAGGAGGGGAGGATTTCTGGCCCCCCACTCCCGTCCCCTCTAGTCGCCTTCTACGACATGCGAGGAATGCGTGGGAAGTATTCTTTCACCCCTATCCCCAGGGATAATATATATATATATATATATATATATATATATATATATATATATATATATATATATATATATATATACATACACATACACACGCATATATACACACACACACACAAATACATATATCTACATATGAAAAAAGTACGAAATAATTTAGAAAACTGAAACTTCTAGCTTGAAATGAAATGAGAAAATGAATGTCACATAATGGTTCAATCTCTGGCTATGAAAAAGGGAAATGTATAATTTATTTACACAAACGTGAATAGTTTCTAAGTATTTCTCACATACATTCTTCAAAGCAAACACCTGATCCACACATCCTCTACCACTTCTGAAACCACACTGCCCTTCCCCAATCTGATGCTCTGTAGATGCCTTCACCCTCTCAATCAATACCCTTCCATATAATTTACCAGGAATACTCAACAAACTTATACCTCTGTAATTTGAGCACTCACTCTTATCCCCTTTGCCTTTGTACAATGGCACTATGCACGCTTTCCGCCAATCCTCAGGCACCTCACCATGAGTCATACATACATTAAATAACCTTACCAACCAGTCAATAATACAGTCACCCCCTTTTTAATAAATTCCACTGCAATACCATCCAAACCTGCTGCCTTGCCGGCTTTCATCTTCCGCAAAGCTTTTACTACCTCTTCTCTGTTTACCAAATCATTTTCCCTAACCCTCTCACTTTGCACACCACCTCGACCAAGACACCCTATATCTGCCACTCTATCATCAAACACATTCAACAAACCTTCAAAATACTCACTCCATCTCCTTCTCACATCACCACTACTTGTTATCACCTCCCCATTTGCGCCCATCACTGAAGTTCCCATTTGCTCCCTTGTCTTACGCACTTTATTTACCTCCTTCCAGAACATCTTTTTATTCTCCCTAAAATTTAAAGATACTCTCTCACCCCAACTCTCATTTGCCCTCTTTTTCAGCTCTTGCACCTTTCTCTTGAACTCCTGTCTCTTTCTTTTATACATCCCCCACTCAATTGCATTTTTTCCCTGCAAAAGAAGCAGTGAAAAGTTTTTATCGAGGATATATGGCATGTGTACGTGTAGGAAGAGAGGAAAGTGATTGGTTCTCAGTGAATGTAGGTTTGCGGCAGGGGTGCGTGATGTCTCCATGCTTGTTTAATTTGTTTATGGATGGGGTTGTTGGGAGGTGAATGCATGAGTTTTGGAAAGAGGGGCAAGTATGAAGTCTGTTGGGGATGAGAGAGCTTGGGAAGTGAGTCAGTTGTTGTTCGCTGATGATACAGCGCTGGTGGCTGATTCATGTGAGAAACTGCAGAAGCTGGTGACTGAGTTTGGTAAAGTGTGTGAAAGAAGAAAGTTAAGAGTAAATGTGAATAAGAGCAAGGTTATTAGGTACAGTAGGGTTGAGGGTCAAGCCAACTGGGAGGTAAGTTTGAATGGAGAAAAACTGGAGGAAGTAAAGTGTTTTAGATATCTGGCAGTGGATCTGGCAGCGGATGGAACCATGGAAGCGGAAGTGGATCATAGGGTGGGGGAGGGGGCGAAAATTCTGGGAGCCTTGAAGAATGTGTGGAAGTCGAGAACATTATCTCGGAAAGCAAAAATGGGTATGCTTGAAGGAATAGTGGTTCCAACAATGTTGTATGGTTGTGAGGCGTGGGCTACGGATAGAGTTGCGTGCAGGAGGATGGATGTATAGGAAATGAGATGTTTGAGAACAATGTGTGGTGTGAGGTGGTTTGATTGAGTAAGTAACGTAAGGGTAAGAGAGATGTGTGGAAATAAAAAGAGCGTGGTTGAGAGAGCAGAAGAGGGTGTTTTGAAATGGTTTGGGCACATGGAGAGAATGAGTGAGGAAAGATTGACCAAGAGGATATATGTGTCGGAGGTGGAGGGAACGAGGAGAAGTGGGAGACCAAATTGGAGGTGGAAAGATGGAGTGAAAAAGATTTTGTGTGATCGGGGCCTGAACATGCAGGAGGGTGAAAGGAGGGCAAGGAATAGAGTGAATTGGATCGATGTAGTATACCGAGGTTGACGTGCTGTCAGTGGGTTGAATCAGGGCATGTGAAGCTTCTGGGGTAAACCATGGAAAGCGGTGTAGGTATGTATATTTGCGTGTGGAAGTATGTATATACATGTGTATGAGGGTGGGTTGGGCCATTTCTTTCGTCTGTTTCCTTGCGCTACCTCGCAAACGCGGGAGACTGCGACAAAGCAAAAAAAAAAAAAAAAAAATATATATATATATATATATATATATATATATATATATATATATATATATATATATATATATATATTATCCCTGGGGATAGGGGTGAAAGAATACTTCCCACGCATTCCTCGCATGTCGTAGAAGGCGACTAGAGGGGACGGGAGCGGGGGGGCCAGAAATCCTCCCCTCCTTGTATTTTTTCAACATTCTAAAATGGGAAACAGAAGAAGGAATCATGCAGAGAGTGCTCATCCTCCTCGAAGGCTCAGACTGGGGTGTCTAAATGTGTGTGGATGTAACAATGATGTGAAAAAAGGAGAGATAGGTCGCATGTTTGAGGAAAGGAACCTGGATGTTTTGGCTCTGAGTGAAACGAAGCTCAAGGGTAAAGGGGAAGAGTGGTTTGGGAATGTCTTGGGAGTAAAGTCAGGGGTTAGTGAGAGGACAAGAGAAAGGGAAGGAGTAGCAGTACTCCTGAAACAGGAGTTGTGGGAGTATGTGATAGAATGTAAGAAAGTAAATTCTCGATTAATATGGGTAAAACTGAAAGTTGATGGAGAGAGATGGATGATTATTGGTGCATATGCACCTGGGCATGAGAAGAAAGATCATGAGAGGCAAGTGTTTTGGGAGCAGCTGAATGTGTTAGTGGTTTTGATGCACGAGACAGGGTTATACTGATGGGTGATTTGAATGCAAAGGTGAGTAATGTGGCAGTTGAGGGAACAATTGGCATACATGGGGTGTTCAGTGTTGTAAACAGAAATGGTGAAGAGCTTGTAGATTTATGTGCTGAAAAAGGACTGGTGATTGGGAATACCTGGTTTAAAAAGCGAGATATACATAAGTATACTTATGTAAGTAGGAGAGATGGCCAGAGAGCGTTATTGGATTACGTGTTAATTGACAGGCGCGCAAAAGAGAGACTTTTGGATGTTAATGTGCTGAGAGGTGCAACTGGAGGGATGTCTGATCATTATCTTGTGGAGGCTAAGGTGAAGATTTGTATGGGTTTTCAGAAAAGAAGAGTGAATGTTGGGGTGAAGAGGGTGGTGAGAGTAAGTGAGCTTGGGAAGGAGACTTGTGTGAGGAAGTACCAGGACAGACTGAGTACAGAATGGAAAAAGGTGAGAACAATGGAAGTAAGGGGAGTGGGGGAGGAATGGGATGTATTTAGGGAATCAGTGTTGGATTGCGCAAAAGATGCTTGTGGCATGAGAAGAGTGGGAGGTGGGTTGATTAGGAAGGGTAGTGAGTGGTGGGTTGAAAGAGAAGAGAGAGGCATTTGGACAATTTTTGCAGGGAAAAAATGCAATTGAGTGGGAGATGTATAAAAGAAAGAGACAGGAGGTCAAGAGAAAGGTGCAAGAGGTGAAAAAGAGGGCAAATGAGAGTTGGGGTGAGAGAGTATCATTAAATCTTAGGGAGAATAAAAAGATGTTCTGGAAGGAGGTAAATAAAGTGCGTAAGACAAGGGAGCAAAAGGGAACTTCGGTGAAGGGCGCAAATGGGGAGGTGATAACAAGTAGTGGTGATGTGAGGAGATGGAGTGAGTATTTTGAAGGTTTGTTGAATGTGTTTGATGATAGATTGGCAGATATAGGGTGTTTTGGTCGAGGTGGTGTGCAAAGTGAGAGGGTTAGGGAAAATGATTTGGTAAACAGAGAAGAGGTAGTTAAAGCTTTGCAGAAGATGAAAGCCAGCAAGGCAGCAGGTTTGGATGGTATTGCAGTGGAATTTATTAAAAAAGGGGGTGACTGTATTATTGACTGGTTGGTAGGGTTATTCAATGTATGTATGACTCATGGTGAGGTGCCTGAGGATTGGCGGAATGCGTGCATAGTGCCACTGTACAAAGGCAAAGGGGATAAGAGTGAGTGCTCAAATTATAAAGGTATAAGTTTGTTGAGTATTCCTGGTAAATCATATGGGAGGGTATTGATTGAGAGGGTGAAGGCATGTACAGAGCATCAGATTGAGGAAGAGCAGTGCGGTTTCAGAAGTGGTAGAGGATATGTGGATCAGGTGTTTGCTTTGAAGAATGTACGTGAGAAATACTTAGAAAAGCAAATGGATTTGTATGTAGCATTTATGGATCTGGAGAAGGCATATGACAGAGTTGATAGAGATGCTCTGTGGAAGGCATTAAGAATATATGGTGTGGGAGGCAAGTTGTCAGAAGCAGTGAAAAGTTTTTATCGAGGATGTAAGGCATGTGTACGTGTAGGAAGAGAGGAAAGTGATTGGTTCTCAATGAATGTAGGTTTGCAGCAGGGGTGTGTGATGTCTCCATGGTTGTTTAATTTGTTTATGGATAGGGTTGTTAGGGAGGTGAATGCAAGAGTTTTGGAAAGAGGGGCAAGCATGAAGTCTGTTGTTGATGAGAGAGCTTGGGAAGTGAGTCAGTTGTTGTTCGCTGATGATACAGCGCTGGTGTCTGATTCATGTGAGAAACTGCAGAAGCTGGTGACTGAGTTTGGTAAAGTGTGTGAAAGACGAAAGTTAAGAGTAAATGTGAATAAGAGCAAGGTTATTAGGTACAGTAGGGTTGAGGGTCAAGTCAATTGGGAGGTGAGTTTGAATGGAGAAAAACTGGAGGAAGTAAAGTGTTTCAGATTGACCAAGAAGATATAGGTGTCGGAGGTGGAAGGAACGAGGAGAAGTGGGAGACCAAATTGGAGGTGGAAAGATGGAGTGAAAAAGATTTTGTGTGATCGGGGCCTGAACATGCAGGAGGGTGAAAGGAGGGCAAGGAATAGAGTGAACTGGATCAATGTGGTATACCGGGGTTGACGTGCTGTCAGTGGATTGAATCAGGGCATGTGAAGCGTCTGGGATAAACCATGGAAAGCTGTGTTAGAAAAGCAAATGGATTTGTATGTAGCATTTATGGATCTGGAGAAGGCATATGACAGAGTTGATAGAGATGCTCTGTGGAAGGCATTAAGAATATATGGTGTGGGAGGCAAGTTGTCAGAAGCAGTGAAAAGTTTTTATCGAGGATGTAAGGCATGTGTACGTGTAGGAAGAGAGGAAAGTGATTGGTTCTCAATGAATGTAGGTTTGCAGCAGGGGTGTGTGATGTCTCCATGGTTGTTTAATTTGTTTATGGATAGGGTTGTTAGGGAGGTGAATGCAAGAGTTTTGGAAAGAGGGGCAAGCATGAAGTCTGTTGTTGATGAGAGAGCTTGGGAAGTGAGTCAGTTGTTGTTCGCTGATGATACAGCGCTGGTGTCTGATTCATGTGAGAAACTGCAGAAGCTGGTGACTGAGTTTGGTAAAGTGTGTGAAAGACGAAAGTTAAGAGTAAATGTGAATAAGAGCAAGGTTATTAGGTACAGTAGGGTTGAGGGTCAAGTCAATTGGGAGGTGAGTTTGAATGGAGAAAAACTGGAGGAAGTAAAGTGTTTCAGATTGACCAAGAAGATATAGGTGTCGGAGGTGGAAGGAACGAGGAGAAGTGGGAGACCAAATTGGAGGTGGAAAGATGGAGTGAAAAAGATTTTGTGTGATCGGGGCCTGAACATGCAGGAGGGTGAAAGGAGGGCAAGGAATAGAGTGAACTGGATCAATGTGGTATACCGGGGTTGACGTGCTGTCAGTGGATTGAATCAGGGCATGTGAAGCGTCTGGGATAAACCATGGAAAGCTGTGTAGGTATGTATATTTGCGTGTGTGGATGTATGTATATACATGTGTATGGGGGTGGGTTGGGCCATTTCTTTTGTCTGATTCCTTGTGCTACCTCGCAAACGTGGGAGACAGCAACAAAGCAAAAAAAAATATATATATATATATATGTATATATATATATACATATTAATATGGTTAATATGGGTAAAACTGAAAGTTGATGGAGAGAGATGGGTGATTATTGGTGCATATGCACCTGGGGATGAGAAGAAAGATCATGAGAGGCAAGTGTTTTGGGAGCAGCTGAATGAGTGTGTTAGTGGTTTTGATGTACGAGACCGGGTTATAGTGATGGGTGATTTGAATGCAAAGGTGAGTAATGTGGCAGTTGAGGGAATAATTGGTATACATGGGGTGTTCAGTGTTGTAAATGGAAATGGTGAAGAGCTTGTAGATTTATGTGCTGAAAAAGGACTGATGATTGGGAATACCTGGTTTAAAAAGCGAGATATACATAAGTATACTTATATAAGTAGGAGAGATGGCCAGAGAGCGTTATTGGATTACGTGTTAATTGACAGGCGTGCGAAAGAGAGACTTTTGGATGTTAATGTGCTGAGAGGTGCAACTGGAGGGATGTCTGATCATTATCTTGTGGAGGCTAAGGTGAAGATTTGTCTGGGTTTTCAGAAAAGAAGAGTGAATGTTGGGGTGAAGAGGGTGGTGAGAGTAAGTGAGCTTGGGAAGGAGACTTGTGTGAGGAAGTACCAGGACAGACTGAGTACAGAATGGAAAAAGGTGAGAACAATGGAAGTAAGGGGAGTGGGGGAGGAATGGGATGTATTTAGGGAATCAGTGATGGATTGCACAAAAGATGCTTGTGGCATGAGAAGAGTGGGAGGTGGGTTGATTAGAAAGGGTAGTGAGTGGTGGGATGAAGAAGTAAGAGTATTAGTGAAAGAGAAGAGAGAGGCATTTGGACGATTTTTGCAGGGAAAAAATGCAATTGAGTGGGAGATGTATAAAAGAAAGAGACAGGAGGTCAAGAGAAAGGTGCAAGAGGTGAAAAAAAGGGCAAATGAGAGTTGGGGTGAGAGAGTATCATTAAATTTTAGGGAGAATAAAAAGATGTTCTGGAAGGAGGTAAATAAAGTGCGTAAGACAAGGGAGCAAATGGGAACTTCAGTGAAGGGCGCAAATGGGGAGGTGATAGCAAGTAGTGGTGATGTGAGAAGGAGATGGAGTGAGTATTTTGAAGGTTTGTTGAATGTGTTTGATAGAGTGGCAGATATAGGGTGTTTTGGTCGAGGTGGTGTGCAAAGTGAGAGGGTTAGGGAAAATGATTTGCTAAACAGAGAAGAGGTAGTAAAAGCTTTGCGGAAGATGAAAGCTGGCGAGGCAGCAGGTTTGGATGGTATTGCAGTGGAACTTATTAAAAAAGGGGGTGACTGTATTGTTGACTGGTTGGTAAGGTTATTTAATGTATGTATGACTCATGCTGAGGTGCCTGAGGATTGGCGGAATGCGTGCATAGTGCCATTGTACAAAGGCAAAGGGGATAAGAGTGAGTGCTCAAATTACAGAGGTATAAGTTTGTTGAGTATTCCTGGTAAATTATATTGGAGGGTATTGATTGAGAGGGTGAAGGCATGTACAGAGCATCAGATTGGGGAAGAGCAGTGTGGTTTCAGAAGTGGTAGAGGATGTGTGGATCAGGTGTTTGCTTTGAAGAATGTATGTGAGAAATACTTAGAAAAGCAAATGGATTTGTATGTTGCATTTATGGATCTGGAGAAGGCATATGATAGAGTTGATAGAGATGCTCTGTGGAAGGTATTAAGAATATATGGTGTGGGAGGCAAGTTGTTAGAAGCAGTGAAAAGTTTTTATCGAGGATGTATGGCATGTGTACGTGTAGGAAAAGAGGAAAGTGATTGGTTCTCAGTGAATGTAGGTTTGCGGCAGGGGTGTGTGATGTCTCCATGGTTGTTTAATCTGTTTATGGATGGGGTTGTTAGGGAGGTGAATGCAAGAGTTTTGGAAAGAGGGGCAAGTATGAATTCTTTTGGGGATGAGAGAGCTTGGGAAGTGGGTCAGTTGTTGTTCGCTGATGATACAGCACTGGTGGCTGATTCATGTGAGAAACTACAGAAGCTGGTGACTGAGTTTGGTAAAGTGTGTGAAAGAAGAAAGTTAAGAGTAAATGTGAATAAGAGCAAGGTTATTAGGTACAGTAGGGTTGAAGGTCAAATCAATTGGGAGGTGAGTGTGAATGGAGAAAAACTAGAGGAAGTGAAGTGTTTTAGATATCTGGGAGTGGATCTGGCAGCGGATGGAACCATGGAAGCGGAAGTGGATCATAGGGTGGGGGAGGGGGCGAATATTCTGGGAGCCTTGATGAATGTGTGGAAGTCGAGAACATTATCTCGGTAAGCAAAAATGGGTATGTTCGAAGGAATAGTGGTTCCAACAATGTTGTATGGTTGCGAGGCGTGGGCTATGGATAGAGTTGTGCGCAGGAGGATGGATGTGCTGGAAATGAGATGTTTGAGGACAATGTGTGGTGTGAGGTGGTTTGATCGAGTAAGTAACGTAAGGGTAAGAGAGATGTGTGGAAATAAAAAGAGCATGGTTGAGAGAGGAGAAGAGGGTGTTTTGAAATGGTTTGGGCACATGGAGAGAATGAGTGAGGAAAGATTGACCAAGAGGATATAGGTGTCGGAGGTGGAGGGAACGAGGAGAAGAGGGAGATCAAATTGGAGGTGGAAAGATGGAGTGAAAAAGATTTTGTGTGATCGGGGCCTGAACATGCAGGAGGGTGAAAGGAGGGCAAGGAATAGAGTGAATTGGATCAATGTGGTATACCGGGGTTGACGTGCTGTCAGTGGATTGAATCAGGGCATGTGAAGCGTCTGGGATAAACCATGGAAAGCTGTGTAGGTATGTATATTTGCGTGTGTGGATGTATGTATATACATGTGTATGGGGGTGGGTTCGGCCATTTCTTTTGTCTGATTCCTTGTGCTACCTCGCAAACGTGGGAGACAGCAACAAAGCAACAAAGTATCATTAAATCTTAGGGAGAATAAAAAGATGTTCTGGAAGGAGGTAAATAAAGTGCGTAAGACAAGGGAGCAAAAGGGAACTTCGGTGAAGGGCACAAATGGGGAGGTGATAACAAGTAGTGGTGATGTGAGGAGATGGAGTGAGTATTTTGAAGGTTTGTTGAATGTGTTTGATGATAGATTGGCAGATATAGGGTGTTTTGGTCGAGGTGGTGTGCAAAGTGAGAGGGTTAGGGAAAATGATTTGGTAAACAGAGAAGAGGTAGTTAAAGCTTTGCAGAAGATGAAAGCCAGCAAGGCAGCAGGTTTGGATGGTATTGCAGTGGAATTTATTAAAAAAGGGGGTGACTGTATTATTGACTGGTTGGTAGGGTTATTCAATGTATGTATGACTCATGGTGAGGTGCCTGAGGATTGGCGGAATGCGTGCATAGTGCCACTGTACAAAGGCAAAGGGGATAAGAGTGAGTGCTCAAATTATAAAGGTATAAGTTTGTTGAGTATTCCTGGTAAATCATATGGGAGGGTATTGATTGAGAGGGTGAAGGCATGTACAGAGCATCAGATTGAGGAAGAGCAGTGCGGTTTCAGAAGTGGTAGAGGATATGTGGATCAGGTGTTTGCTTTGAAGAATGTACGTGAGAAATACTTAGAAAAGCAAATGGATTTGTATGTAGCATTTATGGATCTGGAGAAGGCATATGACAGAGTTGATAGAGATGCTCTGTGGAAGGCATTAAGAATATATGGTGTGGGAGGCAAGTTGTCAGAAGCAGTGAAAAGTTTTTATCGAGGATGTAAGGCATGTGTACGTGTAGGAAGAGAGGAAAGTGATTGGTTCTCAATGAATGTAGGTTTGCAGCAGGGGTGTGTGATGTCTCCATGGTTGTTTAATTTGTTTATGGATAGGGTTGTTAGGGAGGTGAATGCAAGAGTTTTGGAAAGAGGGGCAAGCATGAAGTCTGTTGTTGATGAGAGAGCTTGGGAAGTGAGTCAGTTGTTGTTCGCTGATGATACAGCGCTGGTGTCTGATTCATGTGAGAAACTGCAGAAGCTGGTGACTGAGTTTGGTAAAGTGTGTGAAAGACGAAAGTTAAGAGTAAATGTGAATAAGAGCAAGGTTATTAGGTACAGTAGGGTTGAGGGTCAAGTCAATTGGGAGGTGAGTTTGAATGGAGAAAAACTGGAGGAAGTAAAGTGTTTCAGATTGACCAAGAAGATATAGGTGTCGGAGGTGGAAGGAACGAGGAGAAGTGGGAGACCAAATTGGAGGTGGAAAGATGGAGTGAAAAAGATTTTGTGTGATCGGGGCCTGAACATGCAGGAGGGTGAAAGGAGGGCAAGGAATAGAGTGAACTGGATCAATGTGGTATACCGGGGTTGACGTGTTGTCAGTGGATTGAATCAGGGCATGTGAAGCGTCTGGGATAAACCATGGAAAGCTGTGTAGGTATGTATATTTGCGTGTGTGGATGTATGTATATACATGTGTATGGGGGTGGGTTGGGCCATTTCTTTTGTCTGATTCCTTGTGCTACCTCGCAAACGTGGGAGACAGCAACAAAGCAAAAAAAAATATATATATATATATATGTATATATATATATACATATTAATATGGTTAATATGGGTAAAACTGAAAGTTGGTGGAGAGAGATGGGTGATTATTGGTGCATATGCACCTGGGGATGAGAAGAAAGATCATGAGAGGTAAGTGTTTTGGGAGCAGCTGAATGAGTGTGTTAGTGGTTTTGATGTACGAGACCGGGTTATAGTGATGGGTGATTTGAATGCAAAGGTGAGTAATGTGGCAGTTGAGGGAATAATTGGTATACATGGGGTGTTCAGTGTTGTAAATGGAAATGGTGAAGAGCTTGTAGATTTATGTGCTGAAAAAGGACTGATGATTGGGAATACCTGGTTTAAAAAGCGAGATATACATAAGTATACTTATATAAGTAGGAGAGATGGCCAGAGAGCGTTATTGGATTACGTGTTAATTGACAGGCGTGCGAAAGAGAGACTTTTGGATGTTAATGTGCTGAGAGGTGCAACTGGAGGGATGTCTGATCATTATCTTGTGGAGGCTAAGGTGAAGATTTGTCTGGGTTTTCAGAAAAGAAGAGTGAATGTTGGGGTGAAGAGGGTGGTGAGAGTAAGTGAGCTTGGGAAGGAGACTTGTGTGAGGAAGTACCAGGACAGACTGAGTACAGAATGGAAAAAGGTGAGAACAATGGAAGTAAGGGGAGTGGGGGAGGAATGGGATGTATTTAGGGAATCAGTGATGGATTGCACAAAAGATGCTTGTGGCATGAGAAGAGTGGGAGGTGGGTTGATTAGAAAGGGTAGTGAGTGGTAGGATGAAGAAGTAAGAGTATTAGTGAAAGAGAAGAGAGAGGCATTTGGACGATTTTTGCAGGGAAAAAATGCAATTGAGTGGGAGATGTATAAAAGAAAGAGACAGGAGGTCAAGAGAAAGGTGCAAGAGGTGAAAAAAAGGGCAAATGAGAGTTGGGGTGAGAGAGTATCATTAAATTTTAGGGAGAATAAAAAGATGTTCTGGAAGGAGGTAAATAAAGTGCGTAAGACAAGGGAGCAAATGGGAACTTCAGTGAAGGGCGCAAATGGGGAGGTGATAGCAAGTAGTGGTGATGTGAGAAGGAGATGGAGTGAGTATTTTGAAGGTTTGTTGAATGTGTTTGATAGAGTGGCAGATATAGGGTGTTTTGGTCGAGGTGGTGTGCAAAGTGAGAGGGTTAGGGAAAATGATTTGCTAAACAGAGAAGAGGTAGTAAAAGCTTTGCGGAAGATGAAAGCTGGCGAGGCAGCAGGTTTGGATGGTATTGCAGTGGAACTTATTAAAAAAGGGGGTGACTGTATTGTTGACTGGTTGGTAAGGTTATTTAATGTATGTATGACTCATGCTGAGGTGCCTGAGGATTGGCGGAATGCGTGCATAGTGCCATTGTACAAAGGCAAAGGGGATAAGAGTGAGTGCTCAAATTACAGAGGTATAAGTTTGTTGAGTATTCCTGGTAAATTATATTGGAGGGTATTGATTGAGAGGGTGAAGGCATGTACAGAGCATCAGATTGGGGAAGAGCAGTGTGGTTTCAGAAGTGGTAGAGGATGTGTGGATCAGGTGTTTGCTTTGAAGAATGTATGTGAGAAATACTTAGAAAAGCAAATGGATTTGTATGTTGCATTTATGGATCTGGAGAAGGCATATGATAGAGTTGATAGAGATGCTCTGTGGAAGGTATTAAGAATATATGGTGTGGGAGGCAAGTTGTTAGAAGCAGTGAAAAGTTTTTATCGAGGATGTATGGCATGTGTACATGTAGGAAGAGAGGAAAGTGATTGGTTCTCAGTGAATGTAGGTTTGCGGCAGGGGTGTGTGATGTCTCCATGGTTGTTTAATCTGTTTATGGATGGGGTTGTTAGGGAGGTGAATGCAAGAGTTTTGGAAAGAGGGGCAAGTATGAATTCTTTTGGGGATGAGAGAGCTTGGGAAGTGGGTCAGTTGTTGTTCGCTGATGATACAGCACTGGTGGCTGATTCATGTGAGAAACTACAGAAGCTGGTGACTGAGTTTGGTAAAGTGTGTGAAAGAAGAAAGTTAAGAGTAAATGTGAATAAGAGCAAGGTTATTAGGTACAGTAGGGTTGAAGGTCAAATCAATTGGGAGGTGAGTTTGAATGGAGAAAAACTAGAGGAAGTGAAGTGTTTTAGATATCTGGGAGTGGATCTGGCAGCGGATGGAACCATGGAAGCGGAAGTGGATCATAGGGTGGGGGAGGGGGCGAATATTCTGGGAGCCTTGATGAATGTGTGGAAGTCGAGAACATTATCTCGGTAAGCAAAAATGGGTATGTTTGAAGGAATAGTGGTTCCAACAATGTTGTATGGTTGCGAGGCGTGGGCTATGGATAGAGTTGTGCGCAGGAGGATGGATGTGCTGGAAATGAGATGTTTGAGGACAATGTGTGGTGTGAGGTGGTTTGATCGAGTAAGTAACGTAAGGGTAAGAGAGATGTGTGGAAATAAAAAGAGCATGGTTGAGAGAGGAGAAGAGGGTGTTTTGAAATGGTTTGGGCACATGGAGAGAATGAGTGAGGAAAGATTGACCAAGAGGATATAGGTGTCGGAGGTGGAGGGAACGAGGAGAAGAGGGAGATCAAATTGGAGGTGGAAAGATGGAGTGAAAAAGATTTTGTGTGATCGGGGCCTGAACATGCAGGAGGGTGAAAGGAGGGCAAGGAATAGAGTGAATTGGATCGATGTGGTATACGGGGGTGACGTGCTGTCAGTGGATTGAATCAAGGCATGTGAAGCGTCTGGGGTAAACCATGGAAAGCTGTGTAGGTACGTATAATTGCGTGTGTGGACGTATGTATGTACATGTGTATGGGGGTGGGTTGGGCCATTTCTTTCGTCTGTTTCCTTGCGCTATCTCGCAAACGCGGGAGACAGTGACAAAGCAAAAAAAAAATATATATATATATATTTTTTTTTTTTTTGCTTTGTCGGTCTCCCGCGTTTGCGAGGTAGCGCAAGGAAACAGACGAAAAAAATGGCCCAACCCACCCCCATACACATGTATATACATACGTCCACACACACAAATATACATACCTACACAGCTTTCCATGGTTTACCCCAGACGCTTCACATGCCCTGATTCAATCCACTGATAGCACGTCAACCCCGGTATACCACATCGCTCCAATTCACTCTATTCCTTGCCCTCCTTTCACCCTCCTGCATGTTCAGGCCCTGATCACACAAAATCTTCTTCACTCCATCTTTCCACCTCCAATTTGGTCTCCCTCTTCTCCTCGTTCCCTCCACCTCCGACACATATATCCTCTTGGTCAATCTTTCCTCACTCATTCTCTCCATGTGCCCAAACCATTTCAATACACCCTCTTCTCCTCTCTCAACCACGCTCTTTTAATTTCCACACATCTCTCTTACCCTTACGTTACTTACTCGATCAAACCACCTCACACCACACAGTGTCCTCAAACATCTCATTTCCAGAACATCCATCCTCCTGCGCACCACTCTATCCATAGCCCACGCCTCGCAACCATACAACATTGTTGGAACCACTATTCCTTCAAACATACCCATTTTTGCTTTCCGAGATAATGTTCTCGACTTCCACACATTCTTCAAGGCCCCCAGAATTTTCGCCCCCTCCCCCACCCTATGATCCACTTCTGCTTCCATGGTTCCATCCGCTGCCAGATCCACTCCCAGATATCTAAAACACTTCACTTCCTCCAGTTTTTCTCTATTCAAACTCACCTCCCAATTGACTTGACCCTCAACCCTACTGTACCTAATAACCTTGCTCTTATTCACATTTACTCTTAACTTTCTTCTTTCACACACTTTACCAAACTCAGTCACCAGCTTCTGCAGTTTCTCACATGATTCAGCCACCAGCGCTGTATCATCAGCGAACAACAACTGACTCACTTCCCAAGCTCTCTCATCAACAACAGACTTCATACTTGCCCCTCTTTCCAAAACTCTTGCATTCACCTCCCTAACAACCCCATCCATAAACAGATTAAACAACCATGGAGACATCACACACCCCTGCCGCAAACCTACATTCACTGAGAACCAATCACTTTCCTCTCTTCCTACACGTACACATGCCTTACATCCTCGATAAAAACTTTTCACTGCTTCTAACAACTTGCCTCCCACACCATATATTCTTAATACCTTCCACAGAGCATCTCTATCAACTCTATCATATGCCTTCTCCAGATCCATAAATGCTACATACAAATCCATTTGCTTTTCTAAGTATTTCTCACATACATTCTTCAAAGCAAACACCTGATCCACACATCCTCTACCACTTCTGAAACCACACTGCTCTTCCCCAATCTGATGCTCTGTACATGCCTTCACCCTCTCAATCAATACCCTCCCATACAATTTACCTGGAATACTCAACAAACTTATACCTCTGTAATTTGAGCACTCACTCTTATCCCCTTTGCCTTTGTACAATGGCACTATGCACGCATTCCGCCAATCCTCAGGCACCTCACCATGAGTCATACATACATTAAATAACCTTACCAACCAGTCAACAATACAGTCACCCCCTTTTTTAATAAATTCCACTGCAATACCATCCAAACCTGCTGCCTTGCCGGCTTTCATCTTCCGCAAAGCTTTTACTACCTCTTCTCTGTTTAGCAAATCATTTTCCCTAACCCTCTCACTTTGCACACCACCTCGACCAAAACACCCTATATCTGCCACTCTATCATCAAACACATTCAACAAACCTTCAAAATACTCACTCCATCTTCTCACATCACCACTACTTGTTATCACCTCCCCATTTGCGCCCTTCACTGAAGTTCCCATTTGCTCCCATGTCTTACACACTTTATTTACCTCCTTCCAGAACCTCTTTTTATTCTCCCTAAAATTTAATGATATTCTCTCACCCCAACTCTCTTTTGCCCTTTTTTTCACCTCTTGCACATTTCTCTTGACCTCCTGTCTCTTTCTTTTATGCATCTCCCACTCAATTGCATTTTTTCCCTGCAAAAATCGTCCAAATGCCTCTCTCTTCTCTTTCACTAATACTCTTACTTCTTCATCCCACCACTCACTACCCTTTCTAATATATATATATATATATATATACATATATATATATATATATACATATATATATATATATATTTTTTTTTTTTTTGCTTTGTCGCTGTCTCCCGCGTTTGCGAGGTAGCGCAAGGAAACAGACGAAAGAAATGGCCCAACCCACCCCCATACACATGTATATACGTACGTCCACACGCAAATATACATACCTACACAGCTTTCCATGGTTTACCCCAGACGCTTCACATGCCCCGATTCAATCCACTGACAGCACGTCAACCCCGGTATACCACATCGCTCCAATTCACTCTATTCCTTGCCCTCTTTCACCCTCCTGCATGTTCAGGCCCCGATCACACAAAATCTTTTTCACTCCATCCTTCCACCTCCAATTTGGTCTCCCTCTTCTCCTCGTTCCCTCCACCTCCGACACATATATATATATTTTTTTTTTATTATACTTTGTCGCTGTCTCCCGCGTTTGCGAGGTAGCGCAAGGAAACAGACGAAAGAAATGGCCCAATCCCCCCCCATACACATGTATATACATACGTCCACACACGCAAATATACATACCTACACAGCTTTCCATGGCTTACCCCAGATGCTTCACATGCCCTGCTTCAATCCACTGACAGCACGTCAACCCCGGTATACCACATCGCTCCAATTCACTCTATTCCTTGCCCTCCTTTCACCCTCCTGCATGTTCAGGCCCCGATCACACAAAATCTTTTTCACTCCATCTTTCCACCTCCAATTTGGTCTCCCTCTTCTCCTTGTTCCCTCCACCTCCGACACATATATCCTCTTGGTCAATCTTTCCTCACTCATCCTCTCCATGTGCCCAAACCACTTCAAAACACCCTATTCTGCTCTCTCAACCACGCTCTTTCTATTTCCACACATCTCTCTTACCCTTACGTTACTCACTTGATCAAACCACCTCACACCACACATTGTCCTCAAACATCTCATTTCCAGCACATCCATCCTCCTGCGCACAACTCTATCCATAGCCCACGCCTCGCAACCATACAACATTGTTGGAACCACTATTCCTTCAAACATACCCATTTTTGTTTTCCGAGATAATGTTCTCGACTTCCACACATTCTTCAAGGCCCCCAGGATTTTCGCCTCCTCCCCCACCCTATGATCCACTTCCGCTTCCATGGTTCCATCCGCTGCCAGATCCACTCCCAGATATCTAAAACACTTCACTTCCTCCAGTTTTTCTCCATTCAAACTCACCTCCCAATTGACTTGACCCTCAACCCTACTGTACCTAATAACCTTGCTCTTATTCACATTTACTCTTAACTTTCTTCTTCCACACACTTTTCCAAACTCAGTCACCAGCTTCTGCAGTTTCTCACATGAATCAGCCACCAGCGCTGTATCATCAGCGAACAACAACTGACTCACTTCCCAAGCTCTCTCATCCCCAACAGACTTCATACTTGCCCCTCTTTCCAAAACTCTTGCATTTACCTCCCTAACAACCCCATCCATAAACAAATTAAACAACCATGGAGACATCACACACCCCTGCCGCAAACCTACATTCACTGAGAACCAATCACTTTCCTCTCTTCCTACACGTACACATGCCTTACATCCTCGATAAAAACTTTTCACTGCTTCTAACAACTTTCCTCCCACACCATATATTCTTAATACCTTCCACAGAGCATCTCTATCAACTCTATCATATGCCTTCTCCAGATCCATAAATGCTACATACAAATCCATTTGCTTTTCTAAGTATTTCTCACATACATTCTTCACAGCAAACACCTGATCCACACATCCTCTACCACTTCTGAAACCACACTGCTCTTCCCCAATCTGATGCTCTGTACATGCCTTCACCCTCTCAATCAATACCCTCCCATATAATTTACCAGGAATACTCAACAAACTTATACCTCTGTAATTTGAGCACTCACTCTTATCCCCTTTGCCTTTGTACAATGGCACTATGCACGCATTCCGCCAATCCTCAGGCACCTCACCATGAGTCATACATACATTAAATAACCTTACCAACCAGTCAACAATACAGTCACCCCCTTTTTTAATAAATTCCACTGCAATACCATCCAAACCTGCTGCCTTGCCGGTTTTCATCTTCCGCAAAGCTTTCACTACCTCTTCTCTGTTTACCAAATCATTTTCCCTAACCCTCTCACTTTGCACACCACCTCGACCAAAACACCCTATATCTGCCACTCTATCATCAAACACATTCAACAAACCTTCAAAATACTCACTCCATCTCCTTCTCACATCACCACTACTTGTTATCACCTCCCCACTTGCGCCCTTCACCGAAGTTCCCATTTGCTCCCTTGTCTTACGCACTTTACCTCCTTCCAGAACATCTTTTTATTCTCCCTAAAATTTAATGATACTCTCTCACCCCAACTCTCATTTGCCCTTTTTTTCACCTCTTGCACCTTTCTCTTGACCTCCTGTCTCTTTCTTTTATACATCTCCCACTCAATTGCATTTTTTCCCTGCAAAAATCGTCCAAATGCCTCTCTCTTCTCTTTCACTAATACTCTTACTTCTTCATCCCACCACTCACTACCCTTTCTAATCAACCCACCTCCCACTCTTCTCATGCCACAAGCATCTTTTGCGCAATCCATCACTGATTCCCTAAATACATCCCATTCCTCCCCCACTCCCCTTACTACCATTGTTCTCACCTTTTTCCATTCTGTACTCAGTCTCTCCTGGTACTTCCTCACACAGGTCTCCTTCTCAAGCTCACTTACTCTCACCACCCTCTTCACCCCAACATTCACTCTTCTTTTCTGAAAACCCATACAAATCTTCACCTTAGCCTCCACAAGATAATGATCAGACATCCCTCCAGTTGCACCTCTCAGCACATTAACATCCAAAAGTCTCTCTTTCGCAAGCCTGTCAATTAACACGTATATACATATATATATATATATATATATATATATATATATATATATATATATATATATATTTATATATATATATATATATATATATATATATATGTATATATTATCCCTGGGGATAGGGGAGAAAGAATACTTCCCACGTATTCCCTGCGTGTCGTAGAAGGCGACTAAAAGGGGAGGGAGCGGGGGGCTGGAAATCCTCCCCTCTCGTTTCTTTTTTTTTAATTTTCCAAAAGAAGGAACAGAGAACGAGCCCAGGTGATGATATTCCCTCAGAGGCCCAGTCCTCTGTTCTTAACGCTACCTTGCTAACGCGGGAAATAGCGAATAGTATGAAAGAAAAGAAAGAAAAGATATACATATTATCCCTGGGGATAGGGGAGAAAGAATACTTCCCACGTATTTCCTGCGTGTCGTACAAGGTGACTAAAAGGGGAGGGAATGGGAGGCTGGAAATCCTCCCCTCTTGTTTTTTTTTTCTTTTTTAATTTTCTAAAAGAAGGAACAGAGAAGGGGGCCAGGTGAGGATATTCCCTCAGAGGCCCATTCATTTGTTCTTAACGCTACCTTGCTAACGCAGGAAATGGCGTATAGTTTGAAAAAAAAAGAAATATATATATATATATATATATATTGGAGGAAAATGTAGCTTAGACATTGAAGCTTATTGATACAGTGGTTAAATTGATGAGAACTGCTATCGACGTTTGTGTAAATAAATTATACATTTCCTTTTTCCATAGCCAGAGGTTGAACCATTATGTGACATTCATTTTTTCATTCATTTCAAGCTAGAAGTTTCAGTTTTCTAAATTGTTTCTTACATTTTTCATATGTATATATATGTATGTGTGTGAGTGTGTATATGTGCGTATGTATGTGTATGTGTGTGTATGTGTATATGTATATATATATGTATATTATCCCTGGGGATAGGGGTGAAAGAATACTTCCCACGTATTCCTCGCGTGTCGTAGAAAGCGACTAGAGGGGACGGGAGCGGGGGGCCAGAAATCCTCCCCTCCTTGTATTAACTTTCTAAAATGGGAAACAGAAGAAGGAGTCACGCGGGGAGTGCTCATCCTCCTCGAAGGCTCAGAGTGGGGTGCCTAAATGTGTGTGGATGTAACCAAGATGTGAAAAAAGGAGAGATAGGTAGTATGTTTGAGGAAAGGAACCTGGATGTTTTGGCTCTGAGTGAAACGAAGCTCAAGGGTAAAGGGGAAGAGTGGTTTGGGAATGTCTGGGGAGTAAAGTCAGGGGTTAGTGAGAGGACAAGATCAAGGGAAGGAGTAGCAATACTCCTGAAACAGGAGTTGTGGGAGTATGTGATACAATGTAAGAAAGTAAATTCTCGATTAATATGGGTAAAACTGAAAGTTGATGGAGAGAGGTGGGTGATCATTGGTGCATATGCACCTGGGCATGAGAAGAAAGATCATGAGAGGCAAGTGTTTTGGGAGGAGCTGAATGAGTGTGTTAGTGGTTTTGATGCACGAGACCGGGTTATAGTGATGGGTGATTTGAATGCAAAGGTGAGTAATGTGGCAGTTGAGGGAATAATTGGTATACATGGGGTGTTCAGTGTTGTAAATGGAAATGGTGAAGAGCTTGTAGATTTATGTGCTGAAAAAGGACTGATGATTGGGAATACCTGGTTTAAAAAGCGAGATATACATAAGTATACTTATGTAAGTAGGAGAGATGGCCAGAGAGCGTTATTGGATTACGTGTTAATTGACAGGCGTGCGAAAGAGAGACTTTTGGATGTTAATGTGCTGAGAGGTGCAACTGGAGGGATGTCTGATCATTATCTTGTGGAGGCTAAGGTGAAGATTTGTATGGGTTTTCAGAAAAGAAGAGTGAATGTTGGGGTGAAGAGGGTGGTGAGAGTAAGTGAGCTTGGGAAGGAGAATTGTGTGAGGAAGTACCAGGAGAGACTGAGTACAGAATGGAAAAAGGTGAGAACAATGGAAGTAAGGGGAGTGGGGGAGGAATGGGATGTATTTAGGGAATCAGTGATGTATTGCGCAAAAGATGCTTGTGGCATGAGAAGAGTGGGAGGTGGGTTGATTAGAAAGGGTAGTGAGTGGTGGGATGAAGAAGTAAGAGTATTAGTGAAAGAGAAGAGAGAGGCATTTGGACGATTTTTGCAGGGAAAAAATGCAATTGAGTGGGAGATGTATAAAAGAAAGAGACAGGAGGTCAAGAGAAAGGTGCAAGAGGTGAAAAAAAGGGCAAATGAGAGTTGGGGTGAGAGAGTATCATTAAATTTTAGGGAGAATAAAAAGATGTTCTGGAAGGAGGTAAATAAAGTGCGTAAGACAAGGGAGCAAATGGGAACTTCAGTGAAGGGCGCAAATGGGGAGGTGATAACAAGTAGTGGTGATGTGAGAAGGAGATGGAGTGAGTATTTTGAAGGTTTGTTGATTGTGTTTGATGATAGAGTGGCAGATATAGGGTGTTTTGGTTGAGGTGGTGTGCAAAGTGAGAGGGTTAGGGAAAATGATTTGGTAAACAGAGAAGAGGTAGTGAAAGCTTTGCGGAAGATGAAAGCCGGCAAGGCAGCAGGTTTGGATGGTATTGCAGTGGAATTTATTAAAAAAGGGGGTGACTGTATTGTTGACTGGTTGGTAAGGTTATTTAACGTATGTATGACTCATGGTGAGGTGCCTGAGGATTGGCGGAATGCGTGCATAGTGCCATTGTACAAAGGCAAACGGGATAAGAGTGAGTGCTCAAATTACAGAGGTATAAGTTTGTTGAGTATTCCTGGTAAATTATATGGGAGGGTATTGATTGAGAGGGTGAAGGCATGTACAGAGCATCAGATTGGGGAAGAGCAGTGTGGTTTCAGAAGTGGTAGAGGATGTGTGGATCAGGTGTTTGCTTTGAAGAATGTATGTGAGAAATACTTAGAAAAGCAAATGGATTTGTATGTAGCATTTATGGATCTGGAGAAGGCATATGATAGAGTTGATAGAGATGCTCTGTGGAAGGTATTAAGAATATATGGTGTGGGAGGCAAGTTGTTAGAAGCAGTGAAAAGTTTTTATCGAGGATGTAAGGCATGTGTACGTGTAGGAAGAGAGGAAAGTGATTGGTTCTCAGTGAATGTAGGTTTGCGGCAGGGGTGTGTGATGTCTCCATGGTTGTTTAATTTGTTTATGGATGGGGTTGTTAGGGAGGTAAATGCAAGAGTTTTGGAAAGAGGGGCAAGTATGAAGTCTGTTGGGGAAGAGAGAGCTTGGGAAGTGAGTCAGTTGTTGTTCGCTGATGATACAGCGCTGGTGGCTGATTCATGTGAGAAACTGCAGAAGCTGGTGACTGAGTTTGGTAAAGTGTGTGGAAGAAGAAAGTTAAGAGTAAATGTGAATAAGAGCAAGGTTATTAGGTACAGTAAGGTTGAGGGTCAAGTCAATTGGGTGGTGAGTTTGAATGGAGAAAAACTAGAGGAAGTGAAGTGTTTTAGATATCTGGGAGTGGATCTGGCAGCGGATGGAACCATGGAAGCGGAAGTGGATCATAGGGTGGGGGAGGGGGCGAAAATTCTGGGGGCCTTGAAGAATGTGTGGAAGTTGAGAACATTATCTCGGAAAGCAAAAATGGGTATGTTTGAAGGAATAGTGGTTCCAACAATGTTGTATGGTTGCGAGGCGTGGGCTATGGATATAGTTGTGCGCAGGAGGATGGATGTGCTGGAAATGAGATGTTTGAGGACAATGTGTGGTGTGAGGTGGTTTGATCGAGTAACGTAAGGGTAAGAGAGATGTGTGGAAATAAAAAGAGCGTGGTTGAGAGAGCAGAAGAGGGTGTTTTGAAGTGGTTTGGGCACATGGAGAGAATGAGTGAGGAAAGATTGACCAAGAGGATATATGTGTCAGAGGTGGAGGGAACGAGGAGAAGAGGGAGACCAAATTGGAGGTGGAAAGATGGAGTGAAAAAGATTTTGTGTGATCGGGGCCTGAACATGCAGGAGGGTGAAAGGAGGGCAAGGAATAGAGTGAATTGGAGCGATGTGGTATACCGGGGTTGACGTGCTGTCAGTGGATTGAATCAAGGCATGTGAAGCGTCTGGGGTAAACCATGGAAAGCTGTGGAGGTATGTATATTTGCGTGTGTGGACGTATGTATATACATGTGTATGGGGGGGTTGGGCCATTTCTTTCGTCTGTTTCCTTGCGCTACCTCGCAAACGCGGGAGACCGCGACAAAGTATAATAAAAATATATATATATATATATATATATATATATATATATATATATATATATATATATATCCTCCCCTCTCGTTTTTTTTTTTTTTAATTTTCCAAAAGAAGGAACAGAGAACGAGGCCAGGTGATGACATTCCCTCAGAGGCCCAGTCCTCTGTTCTTAACGCTACCTCGCAAACGCGGGAGACAGCGACAAAAAAAAAAAAAAAAAAAAAAAAAAAAAAAATATATATATATATATATATATATATATATATATATATATATATATATATATATATATATATATATATATATATATATGGTTTCAGAAGTGGTAGAGGATGTGTGGATCAGGTGTTTGTTTTGAAGAATGTATGTGAGAAATACTTAGAAAAGCAAATGGATTTGTATGTAGCATTTAGGGATCTGGAGAAGGCATATGATAGAGTTGATAGAGATGCTCTGTGGAAGGTATTAAGAATATATGGTGTGGGAGGCAAGTTGTTAGAAGCAGTGAAAAGTTTTTATCGAGGATGTAAGGCATGTGTACGTGTAGGAAGAGAGGAAAGTGATTGGTTCTCAGTGAATGTAGGTTTGCGGCAGGGGTGTGTGATGTCTCCATGGTTGTTTAATTTGTTTATGGATGGGGTTGTTAGGGAGGTGAATGCAAGAGTTTTGGAAAGAGGGGCAAGTATGAAGTCTGTTGGGGATGAGAGAGCTTGGGAAGTGAGTCAGTTGTTGTTCGCTGATGATACAGCGCTGGTGGCTGATTCATGTGAGAAACTGCAGAAGCTGGTGACTGAGTTTGGTAAAGCGTGTGAAAGAAGAATGTTAAGAGTAAATGTGAATAAGAGCAAGGTTATTAGGTACAGTAGGGTTGAGGGTCAATTCAATTGGGAGGTGAGTTTGAATGGAGAAAAACTGGAGGAAGTGAAGTGTTTTAGATATCTGGGAGTGGATCTGGCAGCGGATGGAACCATGGAAGCGGAAGTGGATCATAGGGTGGGGGAGGGGGGCGAAAATTCTGGGAGCCTTGAAGAGTGTGTGGAAGTCGAGAACATTATCTCGGAAAGCAAAAATGGGTATGTTTGAAGGAATAGTGGTTCCAACAATGTTGTATGGTTGTGAGGCATGGACTATGGATAGAGTTGTGCGCAGGAGGATGGATGTGCTGGAAATGAGATGTTTGAGGACAATGTGTGGTGTGAGGTGGTTTGATCGAGTAAGTAACGTAAGGGTAAGAGAGATGTGTGGAAATAAAAAGAGCGTGGTTGAGAGAGCAGAGTTTTTTGAAATGGTTTGGGCACATGGAGAGAATGAGTGAGGAAAGATTGACCAAGAGGATATATGTGTTGGAGGTGGAGGGAACGAGGAGAAGAGGGAGACCAAATTGGAGGTGGAAAGATGGAGTGAAAAAGATTTTGTGTGATCGGGGCCTGAACATGCAGGAGGGTGAAAGGAGGGCAAAGAATAGAGTGAATTGGAGCGATGTGGTATACCGGGGTTGACGTGCTGTCAGTGGATTGAATCAAGGCATGTGTATGGGGGTGGGTTGGGCCATTTCTCTCGTCTGTTTCCTTGCGCTACCTCGCAAACGCGGGAGACAGTGACAAAGCAAAAAAATATATATATATATATATACATATATATATATATATATATATATATATATATATATATATATATATATATATATATATATATACGTTGAGATGTATAGGTACAGGGATGCCAGTGGCAAATGTCTCTAGGGCCGAAAAAATAATAGTAGGTGGAAAAACGCGCAATATGTGCGCGAAGTCCTATGCGGCTGGGGTCCAGGGCCCGCCTTAGGGAATATGCTGTCGCATCGCACACATGTACAAACCATTAGCAAAGCATGCAAAAAGCAAGAGCAGGAGAGAAGCTTAATCTCGCTAGGTTTGTGATCCAGTTGTTTTGCGATATTCGTATTTTCAATTACATATAGTATATATACAAAATCCATGATCGATATAATATGAAAACATCCGTCAAGAGTCTACTTGTTTATTTTCCGGCTGTCATCATTAGAAAGACAAGAGACAGACAGAGAGAAAAATGGGTAACCGGAAATTTGACTCCAACTGATCAAAAAGCCGGAATTCTGGCAATTGCCAGAAAACTGGCATCTTTGATAGGTATGTATATTTGCGTGTGTGGACGTGTATGTATATACACGTGTATGTGGGTGGGTTGGGCTATTCTTTCGTCTGTTTCCTTGCGCTACCTCGCTAATGCAGGAGACAGCGAAAAAGTAAAATAAATAAATAAATAAATATAAATCAACATAAACATACACAGACATATACGTATATACACATGTACATATTCATAATTGCTTGCCTTCATCCATAATTACTCACCTCAACATGACAGAGTGAACCTATCATCATTCCAGTCTATGTTCCTTAGGACATTACAAATACGTAGTCAGGAATATACTGATGATGAATTTGAAAAGATATATTCTATTGGACTCAAATTAAGGTATCCTAGATCTTTCAATGACAAATCTCTTCTGGTGGCAAAGAAATCATTTTATAGAGTTTAGCCTATACCTCCCCTTGATACTAAGAATCTTTTAGTTCTCCCTTTTAGTAATAATTCTACATTACTTCTCAGTTTGCTTAAATCCTTTAAAGTAAATGTAGCCCTCAGAAATAACAATACTAAAAAGAATATTTCACTCAAAGACTCACCAGAAAATTCTATGGGCTATGTTTACAGAATACCCTGTAAAAGCTGTAACATGTTTTACGTTGAGCAGACTGGTAAGGATCTCCATGTTAGACTTAAGCAACATAAGTATAATACAAGAACAGGACAAGAATCAAATACTTTGTTACATAATTAAAATTAAGACCACTGTGTTGACTAAAGTAATAATAGTTATGTTATACTCTGTAACTCCTTTATCATGATAAATATCACTGAATCTTCAACTATCAAATACACAAAGAATTGTAAACATTAGTGAGGGTCTATACAAACTGGATACCTCTGTGGTAGGCAAAATTTGTAAACGTTCTCCTTCTTGCCCACATTATAATGAAATTTTATGACATGAATGATGACAGGATGGGGGAGGGGGCAAAGGTTCTAGGAGCATTGAAGAATGTGTGGAAGGCAAGAATGTTATCTGAGAGAGCAAAATTGGGTATGTTTGAATGAATAGTGGTTCCAAAACTGTTATATGGTTGTGAGGCTTGGGCGATAGATAGGGTTGTGCAGAGGGTGGGTGGGTGTGTTGGAAATGGGATGTTTGAGGGCAATATGTGGTGTAAGGTGGTTTGATCGAGTAAGTGTGGTAAGATGTGTGGTAATAAAAAGAATGTGGTTGAGAGAGCAGAAGAGGATGTATTGAAATGGTTTGGTCACATGAAGAGAATGAGTGAGGAAAGATTGACAAAGAGGATATATGTGTCAGAGGTGGGGGGAACGAGAAGTGGGAGACCGAACTGGAGGTGGAAAGATGGAGTGAAACAGATTTTGAGCCATAAGGGCTTGAACATACAGGAGGGTTAAAGACGTGCAAGGAATAGAGAGAATTAAAATGATGTGGTATACCAGGATCGATGTGCTGTCAATGGATTGAACCAGGGCATGTGAAGCATCTGCGGTAAACCATGGAAAGTTATGTGGGGCCAGAATAAGGAAAGGGAGCTGTGGTTTCGGTGCATTACACATGACAGCTAGAGACTGAGTGTAACGAATGTGGCCTTTGTTGTCATTTCCTGGCGCTACCTCATGCGCACGTGGGGGGAGGGGGCTGTCATTTCATGTGTGGCAGGGTGGTGGCAGGTATGGATGAAGGCAGCATGTATGAATATGTACATATTTATATATGTATCACCTGCCACATTACTCATCTTTGCATTCAAATCATCCATCACTATAACCCGGTCTCGTGCATCAAAACTACTAACACACTCACTCAGCTGCTCTCAAAACACTTACCTCTCATGATCTATCTTCTCATGCCCAGGTGCATACGCATCAATAATCACCGATCTACATCCACTTTCAGTTTTACCCATATCAATCTAGAGTTTACTTACACTCTATAACATACTCCCACCACTCCTGTCTCAGGAGTAGTGCTACTCCTTCCCTTGCTCTTGACATCTCACCAGCCCCTGACTTTACTCCCAAAACATTCCCAAACCACTCTTCCCCTTTACACTTGAGCTTCGTTTCACTCAGAGCCAAAACATCCAGGTTCCTTTCCCCAAACATACTACCTATCTCTCCTTTTTCTCATCTTGGTTACATCCACACACATTTAGACACCCCAATCTGAGCCTTCGAGGAGGATGAGCACTCCCTGCGTGACTCCTTCTTGTTTCCCCTTTTAGAAAGTTAAAATACAAGGAGGGGGTTTCTAGTCCCCCGACCCCGTCTCCTTTAGTCACCTTCTACAACACGTGACGAATGCGTGGCAGTTGAGGGAATAATTGGTGTACATGGGGTGTTCAGTGTTGTAAATGGAAATGGAGAAGAGCTTGTAGATTTGTGTGCTGAAAAAGGACTGGTGATTGGGAATGCCTGGTTTAAAAAGAGAGATATACATAAGCATACGTATGTAAGTAGGAGAGATGGCCAGAGAGCATTATTGGATTATGTGAAATTGATAGGCACGCGAAGGAGAGACTTTTGGATGTTAATGTGCTGAAAGGCACAACTGGAGGGATATCTGATCATTATCTTCTGGAGGCGAAAGTGAAAATTTGTAGATGTTGTCAGAAGAGAGAATAGTGAGGTGAAGAGAGTGGTGAGAATCAGTGAGCTTGGGAAGGAGACTTGCGTGTGGAAGTACCAGGAGAGACTGAGTGCAGAATGGAAAAAGGTGAGAGCAAAGGATGTAAGGGGAGTGGGGGAGGAATGCGATGTATTTAGGGAAGTAGAGATGGCTTACGCAAAAGATGCTTGTGGCATGAGAAGCGTGGGAGGTGGGCAGATTAGAAAGGGTAGTGAGTGGTGGGATGAAGCAATATTATAAGTGAAAAAGAAAAGAGAGGTATTTGGACGATTTTTGCAGGGAAATAGTGCAAATGAATTGGAGATGTTTAAAAGAAAGAGGCAGGAGGCCAAGAGAAAGGTGCAAGAGGTGAAAAAGGGGGCAAATGAGGATTGGCATGAGAGACTATCATTAAATTTTAGGGAGAATAAAAAGATGTTTTGGAAGGAGGTAAATAAGCTGCGTAAGACATGAGAACAAATGGGAACATCGGTGAAAGGGGATAATGGGGAGGTGATAACAAGTAGTGGTGATGTGAGAAGGAGATGGAGTGAGAATTTTGAAGGTTTGTTGAATGTGTTAGATGATACAGTGGCAGATATAGGGTGTTTTGGTCGAGGTGGTGTGCGAAGTGAGAGGGTTAGGGAGAATGATTTGGTAAACAGGGAAGAGGTAGTAAAAGCTTTCCAGAAGATGAAAGCCGGGAAGGCAGCAGGTTTGGATGGTATTGCAGTGGAATTTACTAAAAAAAAGGGGGTGACTGTGTTGTTGACTGGTTGGTAGGGATATTTAAAGTGAGGTGCCTGAGGATTGGCGGAATGCATGCATAGTGCCATTGTACAAAGGCAAAGGGGATAAAGGTGAGTGCTCAAATCACAGAGGTATAAGTTTGTTGAGTATACCTGCGAAATCACATGGAAGGGTATTGATTGAGAGGGTGAAGGCATGTACAGAGCATCAGATTGGGGAAGAGCAGTGTGGTTTCAGAAGTGGTAGAGGATGTGTGGATCAGGGGTTTGCTTTGAAGAATGTTTGAGAGAAATACTTAGAAAAGCAAATGGGTTTGTATGTAGCATTTATGGGTCTGGAGAAGACATATGATAGAGTGGATAGAGATACTCTGTGGAAGGTTTTAAGAATATAACGTGTGGGAGGCAAGTTGTTAGAAGCAGTGAAAAGTTTTTATCAAGGATGTGAGGCATGTGTATGAGTAGGAAGGGAGGAAAGTGATTAGTTCTCAGTGAATGTCGGTTTACGGGAGGGATGTGTGATGTCTCCATGGCTGTTTAATTTGTTTATGGATGGGGTTGTTTGGGAGGTGAATGCAAGACTTTTGGAAAGAGGGGCAAGTATGCAGTCTGTTGTGGATGAGAGAGCTTGGGAAGTGAGTCAGTTGCTGTTCGTTGATGATACAGCGCTGGTGGCTGATTCATGTGAGAAACTGTAGAAGCTGGTGACTGAGTTTTGTAAAGCATGTTAAAGAAGAAAGCTGAGAGTAAGTGTGAATAAGAGCAAGGTTATTAGGTACAGAAAGGATGAGGGACAAGTCAATTGGGAGGTACGTTTGAATGGAGAAGAACTGGAGGAAGTGAAGTGTTTTAGATATCTGGGATGGCAGGGGATGGAACCATGGAAGCGGAAGTGAGTCACACGGTGGGGGAGTGGGCGAAGGTTCTGGGAGCATTGAAAAATGTGTGGAAGGCGAAATATTATCTCAGAAAGCAAAAATGGGTATGCTTGAAGGAATAGTGGTTCCAACAATGTTATACAGTTGCGAGGCGTGGGCTATAGATAAAGTTGTGCGGAGGAGGGTGGATGTGTTGGAAATGAGATGTTTGAGGACAATATGTGGTTTGATCAAGTAAGTAATGAAAGGGTAAGAGAGATGTGTGGTAATAAAAAGAGTGTGGTTGAGAGAGTAAAAGAGGGTGCTTTGAAATGGTTTGGTCACATGGAGAGAATCAGTGAGGAAAGATTGACAAAGAGGATACATGTGTCAGAGGCAGAGGGAACGAGGAGAAGTGGGAGACCAAATTGGAGGTGGAAAGAAGGGGTGAAAAAGATTTTGAGTGATTGGGGCCTGAACATGCATGAGGGTGGAAGGCATGCAAGGAATAGAGTGAACTGGAACGATGTGGTATACCGGGGTTGACGTGCTCAATGGATTGAACCAGGGCATGTGAAGTGTCTGGGGTAAACTATGGAAAGTTTTGTGGGGCCTGGATGTGGAAAGAGAGCTATGGTTTCGGTGCATTATACATGACAGCTAAAGACTGAGTGTGAACGAATGTGGACTTTGTTATCTTTTCCTAGCGCTACCTCACGCGCATGCGGGGGGGAGGGGGTTGTCATTACATGTGTGGCGGGGTGGCGACGGGAATTAATATAGGCAGCAAGTGTGAATTATGTACATGTGTATATATGTATATGTCTGTGTATGTATATAAGTGTATACATTGAAATGCATAAGTATGTATATGTGCAAGTATGTATATGTGCGTGTGTGGACAGGTATGTATATACATGTGAATGTGGGTGGGTTGGGCCATTCTTTCGTCTCTTTACTTGCGCTACCTCGCAAACATAGGAGACAGCAACAAAGTATAATAATGTAATTAGTATATATATATAACTTTGTTGAGCATTCCTTGGAAATTATATGCGATTGATTGAGAGGGTGAAGGCATGTACAGAGCATCAGATTGGGGAAGAGTAGCATGGTTTCAGATGTGGTAGAGGATGTGTGGATCAGGTGTTTGCTTTGAAGAATGTATGTGAGAAATACTTAAAAAAGCAAATGGATTTGTATGTAGCATTTATGGATCTGGAGAAGGCATATGACAAAGTTGATAGAGATGCTCTGTGGAAGGTATTAAGAATATATGGTGTGGGACGCAAGTTGTTAGAAGCAGTGAAAAGTTTTTATCGAGGATGTAAGGCATGTGTACGAGTAGGAAGAGAGGAAAGTGATTTGTTCTCAGTGAATGTCGGTTTGCGGCAGGGGTGCGTGATGTCTCCATGGTTGTTTAATTTGTTTATGGATGGGGTTGTCAGGGAGGTGAAAGCAAGGGTTTTGGAGAGAGGGGCAAGTGTGCAGTCTGTTGTGGATGAGAGAGCTTGGGAAGTGAATTAGTTTTTGTTCGCTGATGATATAGCACTGGTGGCTGATTCAGGTGAGAAACTGCCGAAGCTGATGACTGTGTTTGGTAAAGAAGAAAGCTGAGAGTAAATGTGAATAAGAGCATGGTTATTAGGAACAGTAGGGTTGAGGGACAAGTCAATTGGGAGGTAAGTTTGAATGGAGAAGAACTAGAGGAAGTGAAGTGTTTTAGATATCTGGGAATGGATTTGGCAGTGGATAGAACCATGGAAGCTAAAGTGAGTCATAGGGTAGGGGAGGGGGCAAAAGTTCTGGGAGCATTGAAAAATGTGTGGAAGGCAAGAACATTATCTTGGAAAGCAAAAATGGGAATGTTTGAAGGAATAGTGGTTCTGACAATGTTATATGGTTGCTAGGCGTGGCTATAGATACAGTTGTGCGGAGAAGGGTCGATGTGCTGGAAATGAGATGTTTGAGGACAATATGTGGCATGGAGTGGTTTGACCGAGTAAGTAATGAAAGGGTAAGAGACATGTGTGGTAATAAAAGAGTGTGGTTGAGAGAGCAGAAGAGGGTGTTTTGAAAAGGTTTTGTCACATGGAGAGAATGAGTGAGGGAATATTGACAAAGAGGATATATGTGTCAGAGGTGGAGGGAACGAGAAGAAGTGGGAGACCAAATTGGAGGTGGAAAGATGGAGTGAAAAAGATTTTGAGTGATCGGGGCCTGAACGTGCAGGAGGGTGAAAGGTGGGCAAGGAATAGAGTGAATTGGATCAAAGTGGTATACCGGGGTCGACGTGCTGTCAATGGATTGAATCAGGGCATGTGAAGCGTCTGGGGTAAACCAGGGAAAGTTCTCTGGGGCCTGGATGTGGAAAGGGAGCTATGGTTTTGGGCATTATTACATGACAGCTAGAGACTGAGTGTGAACGAATGGGGCCTTTTCCTAGCGCTACCTCGCACACATGAGTGGGTTCTTATTCCATGTGTGGCGAGGTGGCGATGGGAATGGATGAAGGCAGACAGTATGAATTATGTACGTGTGTAAATATGTATATGTCTATGTGTGTATATATATATATATATGTGAACACTGAGATGTATAGGTATGTATATTTGCGTGTGTGGACGTGTATGCATATAAATGTGTATGGGGGTGCGTTGGGCCATTTCTTTCATCTGTTTCCTTGTGCTACCTCGCAAATGCGGGAGACAGCGACAAAGCAAAATAACTAAATATATATATCTTTCTTTTAAACTATTCGCCATTTCCCGCATTAGCGAGGTAGCGTTCAGAACAGAGGACTGGGCCTTTTTTGGAATAACCTCACCTGGCACCCTCTGTTCCTTCTTTTGGAAAAAAAAAATAAAAATAAAATAATAAAATAACCTTACCAACCAGTCAACAATACAGTCACCCCCTTTTTCAATAAATTCCACTGCAATACCATCCAAACCTGCTGCCTTGCTGGCTTTCATTTTCCGCAAAGATTTTACTACCTCTTCTATGTTTACCAAATCATTTTCCCTAACCCTCTCACTTTGCACACCACCTCGACCAAAACACCCTATATCTGCCACTCTATCATCAAACACATTCAACAAACCTTCAAAATACTCACTCCATCTCCTTCTCACATCACCACTACTTGTTATCACCTCCCCATTTGCGCCCTTCAATGAAGTTCCCATTTGCTCCCTTGTCTTACGCACTTTATTTACCTCCTTCCAGAACATCTTTTTATTCTCCCTAAAATTTAATGATACTTTGCTTTCAAGAATGTATGTGAGAAATACTTAGAAAAGAATATGGATTTGTATGTAGCATTTAGGGATCTGGAGAAGGCATATGATAGAGTTGATAGAGATGCTCTGTGGAAGGTATTAAGAATATATGGTGTGGGAGGCAAGTTGTTAGAAGCAGTGAAAAGTTTTTATCGAGGATGTAAGGCATGTGTACGTGTAGGAAGAGAGGAAAGTGATTGGTTCTCAGTGAATGTAGGTTTGCGGCAGGGGTGTGTGATGTCTCCATGGTTGTTTAATTTGTTTATGGATGGGGTTGTTCGGGAGGTGAATGCAAGAGTTTTGGAAAGAGGGGCAAGTATGAAGTCTGTTGTGGATGAGAGAGCTTGGGAAGTGAGTCAGTTGTTGTTCGCTGATGATATAGCACTGGTGGCTGATTCATGTGAGAAACTGCAGAAGCTGGTGACTGAGTTTGGTAAAGTGTGTGAAAGAAGAAAGTTAAAAGTAAATGTGAATAAGAGCAAGGTTATTAGGTACAGTAGGGTTGAGGGTCAAGTCAATTGGAAGGTAAGTTTGAATGGAGAAATACTGGAGGAAGTAAAGTGTTTTAGATATCTGGGAGTGGATCTGGCAGCGGATGGAACCATGGAAGCGGAAGTGAATCATAGGGTGGGGGGGCGAAAATCCTGGGAGCCTTGAAGAATGTGTGGAAGTCGAGAACATTATCTCTGAAAGCAAAAATGGGTATGTTTGAAGGAATAGTGGTTCCAACAATCTTGTATGGTTGCGAGGCGTGGGCTATGGATAGAGTTGTGCACAGGAGGGTGGATGTTCTAGAAATGAGATGTTTGAGGACAATGTGTGGTGTGAGGTGGTTTGATCGAGTAAGTAATGTAAGGGTAAGAGAGATGTGTGGAAATAAAAAGAGCGTGGTTGAGAGAGCAGAAGAGGGTGTTTTGAAATGGTTTGGGCACATGGAGAGAATGAGTGAGGAAAGATTGACCAAGAGGATATATGTGTCGGAGGTGGAGGGAACGAGGAGAAGTGGGAAACCAAATTGGGGGTGGAAAGATGGAGTGAAAAAGATTTTGAGTGATCAGGGCCTGAACATGCAGGAGGGTGAAAGAAGGGCAAGGAATAGAGTGAATTGGATCGATGTGGTATACCGGGGTTGACGTGCTGTCAGTGGATTGAATGAGGGCATGTGAAGCGTCTGGGGTAAACCATGGAACGTTGTGTGGGGCCTGGATGTGGAAAGGGAGCTGTGGTTTTGGGCATTATTGCGTGACAACTGGAGACTGAGTGTGAACAAATGGGGCCTTTGTTGTCTTTTCCTAGTGCTACCTCGCACACATGAGGGGGGAGGGGGATGGTATTCCATGTGTGGCGAGGTGGCGATGGGAATGAATAGGGGCAGACAGTGTGAACTGTGTGCATGGGTATATATATGTATGTGTCGGTGTGTGTATATATATGTGTACATTGAGATGTATAGGTATGTATATTTGCATGTGTGGGCATGTGTGTGTGTACATTGTGTATGGGGGTGGGTTGTGCCATTTCTTTCGTCTGTTTCATTGCGCTACCTCGCAAACGCGGGAGACAGCGACAAAGCAAAATAAAATAAAAAATATTATTTTTTTTTTGTCGCTGTCTCCCACGTTTGTGAGGTAGCGCAACGAAACAGACGAAAGAAATGGCCCAACCCACCCCCATACACATGTATATACATACGTCCACACAAGCAAATATACATACCTACAAAGCTTTCCATGGTTTACCCCAGACGCTTCACATGCCGATTCAATCCACTGACAGCACGTCAACCCCGGTATACCACATCGCTCCAATTCACTCTATTCCTTGCCCTCCTTTCACCCTCCTGCATGTTCAGGCCCCGATCACACAAAATCTTTTTCACTCCATCTTTCCACCTCCAATTTGTTCTCCCTCTTCTCCTCGTTCCCTCCACCTCCGACACATATATCCTCTCGGTCAATCTTTCCTCACTCATTCTCTCCATGTGCCCAAACCATTTCAAAACACCCTCTTCTGCTCTCTCAACCACGCTCTTTTTATTTCCACACATCTCTCTTACCCTTACGTTACTTACTCCATCAAACCACCTCACACCACACATTGTCCTCAAACATCTCATTTCCAGCACATCCATCCTCCTGCGCACCACTCTATCCATAGCCCACGCCTCACAACCATACAACATTGTTGGGACCACTATTCCTTCAAACACACCCATTTTTGCTTTCCGAGATAATGTTCTCCACTTTCACACATTCTTCAAGGCTCCCAGAATTTTCGCCCCCTCCCCCACCCTATGATCCACTTCCGCTTCCATGGTTCCATCCGCTGCCAGATCCACTCCCAGATATCTAAAACACTTCACTTCCTCCAGTTTTTCTCCATTCAAACTCACCTCCCAATTGACTTGACCCTCAACCCTACTG
This sequence comes from Panulirus ornatus, assembly GCF_036320965.1. Taxonomy (NCBI): domain Eukaryota; kingdom Metazoa; phylum Arthropoda; class Malacostraca; order Decapoda; family Palinuridae; genus Panulirus; species Panulirus ornatus. The sequence goes on from NC_092260.1 coordinate 1,871,789, forward strand.
TACCTAATAACCTTGCTCGTATTCACATTTACTCTTAACTTTCTTCTTTCACACACTTTACCAAACTCAGTCACCAGCTTCTGCAGTTTCTCACATGAATCAGCCACCAGCGCTGTATCATCAGCGAACAACAACTGACTCACTTCCCAAGCTCTCTCATCCACAACAGACTTCATACTTGCCCCTCTTTCCAAAACTCTTGCATTCACCTCCCTAACATCCCCATCCATAAACAAATTAAACAACCATGGAGACATCACACACCCCTGCATCAAACCTACATTCACTGAGAACCAATCACTTTCCTCTCTTCCTACACGTACACATGCCTTACATCCTCGATAAAAACTTTTCACTGCTTCTAACAACTTGCCTCCCACGCCATATATTCTTAATACCTTCCACAGAGCATCTCTATCAACTCTATCATATGCCTTCTCCAGATCCATAAATGCTACATACAAATCCATTTGCTTTTCTAAGTATTTCTCACATACATTCTTCAAAACAAACACCTGATCCACACATCCTCTACCACTTCTGAAACCACACTGCTCTTCCCCAATCTGATGCTCTGTACATGCCTTCACCCTCTCAATCAATACCCTCCCATATAATTTACCAGGAATACTCAACAAACTTATACCTCTGTAATTTGAGCACTCACTCTTATCCCCTTTGCCTTTGTACAATGGCACTATGCATGCATTCCGCCAATCCTCAGGCACCTCACCATGAGTCATACATACATTAAATAACCTTACCAACCAGTCAACAATACAGTCACCCACTTTTTTAATAAATTCCACTGCAATACCATCCAAACCTGCTGCCTTGCCGGCTTTCATCTTCCGCAAAGCTTTTACTACCTCTTCTCTGTTTACCAAATCATTTTCCCTAACCCTCTCACTTTGCACACCACCTCGACCAAAACACCCTATATCTGCCACTCTATCATCAAACACATTCAACAAACCTTCAAAATACTCACTCCATCTCCTTCTCACATCACCACTACTTGTTATCACCTCCCCATTTGCGCCCTTCACTGAAGTTCCCATTTGCTCCCTTGTCTTACGCACGTTATTTACCTCCTTCCAGAACATCTTTTTATTCTCCCTAAAATTTAATGATACTCTCTCACCCCAACTCTCATTTGCCCTTTCTTTCACCTCTTGCACCTTTCTCTTGACCTCCTGTCTCTTTCTTTTATACATCTCCCACTCAATTGCATTTTTTCCCTGCAAAAATCATCCAAATGCCTCTCTCTTCTCTTTCACTAATACTCTTACTTCTTCATCCCACCACTCACTACCCTTTCTAATCAACCCATCTCCCACTCTTCTCATGCCACAAGCATCTTTTGCGCAATCCATCACTGATTCCCTAAATACATCCCATACCTCCCCCACTCCCCTTACTTCCATTGTTCTCACCTTTTTCCATTCTGTACTCAGTCTCTCCTGGTACTTCCTCACACAAGTCTCCTTCCCAAGCTCACTTACTCTCACCACCCTCTTCACCCCAACATTCACCCTTCTTTTCTGAAAACCCATACAAATCTTCACCTTAGCCTCCACCAGATAATGATCAGACATCCCTCCAGTTGCACCTCTCAGCACATTAACATCCAAAAGTCTCTCTTTCGCGCGCCTGTCAATTAACACGTAATCCAATAACGCTCTCTGGCCATCTCTCCTACTTACATAAGTATACTTATGTATATCTCACTTTTTAAACCAGGTATTCCCAATCATCAGTCCTTTTTCAGCACATAAATCTACAAGCTCTTCACCATTTCCATTTACAACACTGAACACCCCATGTATACCAATTATTCCCTCAACTGCCACATTACTCACCTTTGCATTCAAATCACCCATCACTATAACCCGGTCTCGTGCATCAAAACCACTCATTCAGCTGCTCCCAAAACACTTGCCTCTCATGATCTTTCTTCTCATGCCCAGGTGCATATGCACCAATAATCACCCATCTCTCTCCATCAACTTTCAGTTTTACCCATATTAATCGAGAATTTACTTTCTTACATTCTATCACATACTCCCACAACTCCTGTTTCAGGAGTACTGCTACTCCTTCCCTTGCTCTTGTCCTCTCACTAACCCCTGACTTTACTCCCAAGACATTCCCAAACCACTCTTCCCCTTTACCCTTGAGCTTCGTTTCACTCAGAGCCAAAACATCCAGGTTCCTTTCCTCAAACATACTACCTATCTCTCCTTTTTTCACATCTTGGTTAGCTTAGACATTGAAGGTTATTGATGCAGTGGTTAAATTGATGAGAACTACTATTGACTATTGATGTTTGTGTAAATAAACTATACATTTCCTTTTTCCATAGCCAGAGGTTGAACCAATATGTGACATTCATTTTTTCATTTCATTTCAAGCTAGAAGTTTCAGTTTTCTAGATTGTTTCTTACATTTCTCATATGTATATATATGTATGTGTGTGTGTGTGTGTATATGTGTGTGTGTATGTGTATGTGTGTGTATGTGTGTGTATATATATATATATATATATATATATATATATATATATATATATATATATATATATATATATATATATGGTTTGGAAATGTCTGGGGAGTGAAGTCAGGGGTTAGTGAGAGGACAAGAGCAAGGGAAGGAGTAGCAATACTCCTGAAACAGGAGTTGTGGGAGTATGTGATAGAATGTAAGAAAGTAAATTCTCGATTAATATGGGTAAAATTGAAAGTTGATGGAGAGAGGTGGGTGATTATTGGTGCATATGCACCTGGGCATGAGAAGAAAGATCATGAGAGGCAAGTGTTTTGGGAGCAGCTGAATGAGTGTGTTAGCGGTTTTGATGCACGAGACCGGGTTATAGTGATGGGTGATTTGAATGCAAAGGTGAGTAATGTGGCAGTTGAGGGAATAATTGGTATGCATGGGGTGTTCAGTGTTGTAAATGTAAATGGTGAAGAGCTTGTAGATTTATGTGCTGAAAAAGGACTGATGATTGGGAATACCTGGTTTAAAAAGCGAGATATACATAAGTATACTTATGTAAGTAGGAGAGATGGCCAGAGAGCGTTATTGGATTACGTGTTAATTGACAGGCGTGCGAAAGAGAGACTTTTGGATGTTAATGTGCTGAGAGGTGCAACTGGAGGGATGTCTGATCATTATCTTGTGGAGGCTAAGGTGAAGATTAGTATGGGTTTTCAGAAAAGAGGAGTGAATGTTGAGGTGAAGAAGGTGGTGAGAGTAAGTGAGCTTGGGAAGGAGACCTGTGTGGGGAAGTACCAGGAGAGACTGTGTACAGAATGGAAAAAGGTGAGAACAATGGAAGTAAGGGGAGTGGGGGAGGAATGGGATGTATTTAGGGAATCAGTGATGGATTGCGCAAAAGATGCTTGTGGCATGAGAAGAGTGGGAGGTGGGCTGTTTAGAAAGGGTAGTGAGTGGTGGGATGAAGAAGTAAGAGTATTAGTGAAAGAGAAGAGAGAGGCATTTGGACGATTTTTGCAGGGAAAAAATGCAATTGAGTGGGAGAAGTATAAAAGAAAGAGACAGGAGGTCAAGAGAAAGGTGCAAGAGGTGAAAAAAAGGGCAAATGAGAGTTGGGGTGAGAGTCTATCAGTAAATTTTAGGGAGAATAAAAAGATGTTCTGGAAGGAGGTAAATAGGGTGCGTAAGACAAGGGAGCAAATGGGAACTTCAGTGAAGGGCGCAAATGGGGAGGTGATAACAAGTAGTGGTGATGTGAGAAGGAGATGGAATGAGTATTTTGAAGGTTTGTTGAATGTGTCTGATGACAGAGTGGCAGATATAGGGTGTTTTGGTCGAGGTGGTGTGCAAAGTGAGAGGGTTAGGGAAAATGATTTGGTAAACAGAGAAGAGGTAGTAAAAGCTTTGCGGAAGATGAAAGCCGGCAAGGCAGCAGGTTTGGATGGTATTGCAGTGGAATTTATTAAAAAAGGGGGTGACTGTATTGTTGACTGGTTGGTAAGGTTATTTAATGTATGTATGACTCATGGTGAGGTGCCTGAGGATTGGCGGAATGCGTGCATAGTGCCATTGTACAAAGGCAAAGGGGATAAGAGTGAGTGCTCAAATTACAGAGGTATAAGTTTGTTGAGTATTCCTGGTAAATTATATGGGAGGGTATTGATTGAGAGGGTGAAGGCATGTACAGAGCATCAGATTGGGGAAGAGCAGTGCGGTTTCAGAAGTGGTAGAGGATGTGTGGATCAGGTGTTTGCTTTGAAGAATGTATGTGAGAAATACTTAGAAAAGCAAATGGATTTGTATGTAGCATTTATGGATCTGGAGAAGGCATATGATAGAGTTGATAGAGATGCTCTGTGGAAGGTATTAAGAATATATGGTGTGGGAGGCAAGTTGTTAGAAGCAGTGAAAAGTTTTTATCGAGGATGTAAGGCATGTGTACGTGTAGGAAGAGAGGAAAGTGATTGGTTCTCAGTGAATGTAGGTTTGCGGCAGGGGTGTGTGATGTCTCCATGGTTGTTTAATTTGTTTATGGATGGGGTTGTTAGGGAGGTACATGCAAGAGTCCTGGAAAGAGGGGCAAGTATGAAGTCTGTTGGGGATGAGAGAGCTTGGGAAGTGAGTCAGTTGTTGTTCGCTGATGATACAGCGCTGGTGGCTGATTCATGTGAGAAACTGCAGAAGCTGGTGACTGAGTTTGGTAAAGTGTGTGGAAGAAGAAAGTTAAGAGTAAATGTGAATAAGAGCAAGGTTATTAGGTACAGTAGGGTTGAGGGTCAAGTCAATTGGGAGGTGAGTTTGAATGGAGAAAAACTGGAGGAAGTGAAGTGTTTTAGATATCTGGGAGTGGATCTGGCAGCGGATGGAACCATGGAAGCGGAAGTGGATCATAGGGTGGGGGAGGGGGCGAAAATTTTGGGAGCCTTGAAAAATGTGTGGAAGTCGAGAACATTATCTCAGAAAGCAAAAATGGGTATGTTTGAAGGAATAGTGGTTCCAACAATGTTGTATGGTTGCGAGGCGTGGACTATGGATAGAGTTGTGCGCAGGAGGATGGATGTGCTGGAAATGAGATGTTTGAGGACAATGTGTGGTGTGAGGTGGTTTGATCGAGTAAGTAACGTAAGGGTAAGAGAGATGTGTGGAAATAAAAAGAGCGTGGTTGAGAGAGCAGAAGAGGGTGTTTTGAAATGGTTTGGGCACATGGAGAGAATGAGTGAGGAAAGATTGACCAAGAGGATATATGTGTCGGAGGTGGAGGGAACGAGGAGAAGAGGGAGACCAAATTGGAGGTGGAAAGATGGAGTGAAAAAGATTTTGTGTGATCGGGGCCTGAACATGCAGGAGGGTGAAAGTAGGGCAAGGAATAGAGTGAATTGGAGCGATGTGGTATACAGGGGTTGACGTGCTGTCAGTGGATTGAATCAAGGCATGTGAAGCGTCTGGGGTAAACCATGGAAAGCTGTGTAGGTATGTATATTTGCGTGTGTGGACGTGTGTATGTACATGTGTATGGGGGGGGGGTTGGGCCATTTCTTTCGTCTGTTTCCTTGCGCTACCTCGCAAACGCGGGAGACAGCGACAAAGTATAAAAAAAAAAAAAAAAATATATATATATATATATATATATATATATATATATATATATATATATATATATATATATATTATCCCTGGGGATAGGTGTGAAGGAATACTTCCCATGCATTCCTTGCGTGTCGTAGAAAGCGACTAGAGGGGACGGGAGCGGGGGGCCAGAAATCCTCCCCTCCTTGTATTTTTTTAACTTTCTAAAATGGGAAACAGAAGGAGTCACGCAGGGAGTGCTCATCCTCCTCGAAGGCTCAGATTGGGGTGCCAAAATGTGTGTGGAAACAATATATATATATATATATATATATATATATATATATATATATATATATATATATATATATATATATATTCTTTTTTCTTTTAAACTATTCGCCATTTCCCGCATTAGCGAGGTAGCGTTTAAGAACAGAGGACTGGGCCTTTGTGGAATATCCTCACCTGGCCCCCCTCTGTTCCTTCTTTTGGAAAATTAAAATAAAAAACGAGAGGGGAGGATTTCCAGCCTCCCGCTCCCTCCCCTTTTAGTCGCCTTCTACGACACGCAGGGAATACGTGGGAAGTATTCTTAATCCCCCATCCCCAGGGATATATATATATATATATATATATATATATATATATATATATATATATATATATATATATATATATATATATTTTTTTTTGCTCTGTCGCTGTCTCCCGCGTTTGCGAGGTAGCGCAAGGAAACAGACGAAAGAAATGGCCGAACCCACCCCCATACATATGTATATACATACGTCCACACACGCAAATATACATACCTACACAGCTTTCCATGGTTTACCCCAAACGCTTCACATGCCCTGGTTCAATCCATTAACAGCACGTCGACCCCGGTATACCACATCGTTCCAATTCACTCTATTTCTTGCACACCTTTCACCCTCCTGCATGTTCAGGCCCCGATCACTCAAAATCTTTTTCACTCCATCTTTCCACCTCCAATTTGGTCTCTCACTTCTCCTCATTCCCTCCACCTCTGACACATATATCCTCTTGATCAATCTTTCCTCACTCATTTTCTCCATGTCACCATACTATTTCAAAACACCCTCTTCTGCTCTCTCAACTACAATCCTTTTATTTCAACACATCTCTCTTACCCTTACATTACTTACTCGATCAAACTACCTCACACCACATATTGTCCTCAAACATCTCATTTCCAGCACATCCACCCTGCTCCGCACAACTCTATCCATAGTCCACGCCTTGCAACCATACAACATTGTTGGAACCACTATTCCTTCAAACATACCCATTTTTGCTTTCCGAGATAATGTTCTCGACTTCCAAACATTCTTGAAGGCTCCCAGAATTTTTGCTCCCTCCCCCACCCTATGATTCACTTCTGCTTCCATGGTTCCATCCGCTGCCAGATCCACTCCCAGATATCTAAAACACTTTACTTCTTCCAGTTTTTCTCCATTCAAACTTACCTCTCAATTGACTTGACCCTCAACCCTACTGTACCTAAATAGCCTTGCTCTTATTCACATTTACTCTCAACTTTCTTGTTTCACACACTTTACCAAACTCAGTCACCAGCTTCTGCAGTCTCTCACATGAATCAGACACCAGCGCTGTATCATCAGCAAACAACAACTGACTCACTTCCCAAGCTCTCTCATCCACAACAGACTGCATACTTGCCCCTCTTTCCAAAACTCTTGCATTCACCTCCCTAAAAACACCATCCATAAACAAATCAAACAACCATGGAAACATCACACACCCCTGCCGCAAACCTACATTCACTAAGAAGCAATCACTTTCCTCTTCCTACACATACACATGCCTTACATCCTCGATAAAAACTTTTCACTGCTTCTAACAACTTGCCTCCCACACCATATATTCTTAATACCTTCCATAGAGCTTCTCTATCAACTATATCATATGCCTTCTCCAGATCCATAAATGCTAAATACAAATCCATTTGCTTTTCTAAGTATTTCTCACATACATTCTTCAAAGCAAACACCTGATCCACACATCCTCTACCACTTCTGAAACCACACTGCTCTTCCCCAATCTGATGCTCTGGAAATGCCTTCACCCTCTCAATCAATACCCTCCCATATAATTTACCAAGAATGCTCAACAAACTTATACCTCTGTAATTTGAGCACTCACTCTTATCCCCTTTGCCTTTGTACAATGTCACTATGCAAGCATTCCGCCAATCCTCAGGCACCTCACCATGAATCATACATACATCAAATAACCTTACCAACCATTCAACAATACAGTCACCCCCTTTTTTAATAAATTCCACTGCAATACCATCCAAACCTGCGGCCTTGTCGGCTTTCATCTTCCACAAAGCTTTTACTACCTCTTCTCTGTTTACCAAATCATTTTCCCTGACCCTCTCACTTTGCACACCACCTCAACCAAAACACCCTATATCTGCCACTCTATCATCAAACACATTCATCAAACTTTCAAAATACTCACTCCATCTCCTCACATCACCACTACTTGTTATCACCTCCCCATTAGCCCCTTCACTGAAGTTCCTATTTGCTCCCTTGTCTTACGCACTTTATTTACCTCCTTCCAAAACATCTTTTGATTCTCCCTAAAATTTAATGATACTCTCTCACTCCAACTCTCATTTGCCCTCTTTTTCACCTCTTGCACCTTTCTTTTGAACTTCTGCCCCTTTCTTTTATACATCTCCCACTCATTTGCATTTTTTCCCTGCAAAAATCGTCCAAATGCCTCTCTTCTCTTTCACTAATAATCTTACTTCTTCATCCCACCACTCACTAACCTTTCTAATTAACCCACCTCCCATGCTTCTCATGCCACAAGTATGTTTTTCGCAAGCCATCACTGCTTCCCTAAATACATCCCATTCCTCCCCCACTCCCCTTACCTCCTTTGTTCTCATCTTTCTCCTTTATGTACTCAGTCTCTCCTGGTACTTCTTCACACAAGTCTCCTTCCCAAGCTCACTTACTCTCACCACTCTCTTCACCCCAACATTCTCTCTTCTTTTCTGAAAACCTCTACAAATTTTCACCTTTGCCTCCACAAGATAATGATCAGACATCCCTCCAGTTGCACCTCTCAGCAGATTAACATCCAAAAGTCTCTCTTTCGCGCGCCTATCAATTAACACGTAATCCAATAACTCTCTATGACCATCTTTCCTACTTACATACGTATATTTATGTATATCTCGCTTTCATATATATATACATATATATATATATATATATATATATATATATATATATATATATATATATATATATATATATATACACAAAGGCAAAGGGGATAAGAGTGAGTGCTCAAATAACAGAGGTATAAGTTTGTTGAGTATTCCTGGTAAATTATATGGGAGGGTATTGATTGAGAGGGTGAAGGCATGTACAGAGCATCAGATTGGGGAAGAGCAGTGTGGTTTCAGAAGTTGTAGAGGATGTGTGGATCAGGTGTTTGCTTTGAAGAATGTATGTGAGAAATACTTAGAAAAGCGAATGGATTTGTATGTAGCATTTATGGATCTGGAGAAGGCATATAATAGAGTTGATAGAGATGCTCTGTGGAAGGTATTAAGAATATATGGTGTGGGAGGAAAGTTGTTAGAAGCAGTGAAAAGTTTTTATCGAGGATGTAAGGCATGTGTACGTGCAGGAAGAGAGGAAAGTGATTGGTTCTCAGTGAATGTAGGTTTGCGGCAGGGGTGTGTGATGTCTCCATGGTTGTTTAATTTGTTTATGGATGGGGTTGTTAGGGAGGTAAATGCAAGAGTTTTGGAAAGAGGGGCAAGTATGAAGTCTGTTAGGGATGAGAGAGCTTGGGAAGTGAGTCAGTTGTTGTTCGCTGATGATACAGCGCTGGTGGCTGATTCATGTGAGAAACTGCAGAAGCTGGTGACTGAGTTTTGTAAAGTGTGTGGAAGAAGAAAGTTAAGAGTAAATGTGAATAAGAGCAAGGTTATTAGGTACAGTAGGGTTGAGGGTCAAGTCAATTGGGAGGTGAGTTTGAATGAAGAAAAACTGGAGGAAGTGAAGTGTTTTAGATATCTGGGAGTGGATCTGGCAGCGGATGGAACCATGGAAGCGGAAGTGGATCATAGGGTGGGGGAGGGGGCGAAAATTCTGGGGGCCTTGAAGAATGTGTGGAAGTCGAGAACATTATCTCGGAAAGCAAAAATGGGTATGTTTGAAGGAATAGTGGTTCCAACAATGTTGTATGGTTGCGAGGCGTGGGCTATGGATAGAGTTGTGCGCAGGAGGATGGATGTGCTGGAAATGAGATGTTTGAGGACAATGTGTGGTGTGAGGTGGTTTGATCGAGTGAGTAACGTAAGGGTAAGAGAGATGTGTGGAAATAAAAAGAGCGTGGTTGAGAGAGCAGAAGAGGGTGTTTTGAAGTGGTTTGGGCACATGGAGAGAATGAGTGAGGAAAGATTGACCAAGAGGATATATGTGTCGGAGGTGGAGGGAACGAGGAGAAGAGGGAGACCAAATTGGAGATGGAAAGATGGAGTGAAAAAGATTTTGTGTGATCGGGGCCTGAACATGCAGGAGGGTGAAAGGAGGGCAAGGAATAGAGTGAATTGGAGCGATGTGGTATACCGGGGTTGACGTGCTGTCAGTGGATTGAATCAAGGCATGTGAAGCGTCTGGGGTAAACCATGGAAAGCTGTGTAGGTATGTATATTTGCGTGTGTGGACGTATGTATATACATGTGTATGGGGGGGGTTGGGCCACTTCTTCCGTCTGTTTCCTTGCGCTACCTCGCAAACGCGGGAGACAGCGACAAAGTATAATAAAAAAAAATATAAAACATATATATATATATATATATATATATATATATATATATATATATATATATATATATATATATATATATACATATATATATATATATATATATGGATGGGGTTGTTAGGGAGGTGAATGCAAGAGTTTTGGAAAGAGGGGCAAGTATGAAGTCTGTTGTGGATGAGAGCTTGGGAAGTGAGTCAGTTGTTGTTCACTGGGTGTGTATGTTTGCGTGTGTGGATGTGTGTGTATATACATGTGTATGGGGGTGGGTTGGGCCATTTCTTTCTTCTGTTTCCTTGCGCTACCTCGCAAATTCGGGAGACAGCGACAAAGCAAAATAAATAAATAAATAAATATATATACATATCATTTATCTTATATTTATTTTGCTTTGTCGCTGTCTCCTGCGTTTGCGAGGTAGCACAAGGAAACAGACGAAAGAAATGGCCAAACCCACCCCCATACACAATGTATATACATACACGTCCACACACGCAAATATACATACCTATACATCTCAATGTACACATATATATACACACACAGACACATACATATATACCCATGCACACAATTCACACTGTCTGCCTTTATTCATTCCCATCGCCGCCTCGCCACACATGGAATACCATCCCCCTCCCCCCTCATGTGTGCGAGGTAGCACTAGGAAAAGACAACAAAGGCCCCATTCGTTCACACTCAGTCTCCAGCTGTCATGCAATAATGCCCGAAACCACAGCTCCCTTTCCACATCCAGGCCCCACACAACCTTCCATGGCCTACCCCAGACGCTTCACATGCCCCAATTCAATCCACTGACAGCACGTCAACCCCAGTATACCACATCGATCCACTTCACTCTATTCCTTGCCCGCCTTTCACCCTCATGCATGTTCAGGCCCCGATCACACAAAATCTTTTTCACCCCATCTTTCCACCTCCAATTTGGTCTCCCACTTCTCCTCGTTCCCTCCACCTCCGACACCTATATCCTCTTGGTCAATCTTTCCTCACTCATTCTCTCCATGTGCCCAAACCACTTCAAAACACCCTCCTCTGCTCTCTCAACCACGCTCTTTTTATTTCCACACATCTCTCTTACCCTTACATTACTTACTCGATCAAACCACCTCACACCACACATTGTCCTCAAACATCTCATTTCCAGCACATCCACCCTCCTGTGCACAACTCTATCCATAGCCCACGCCTCGCAACCATACAACATTGTTGGAACCACTATTCCTTCAAACATACCCATTTCTGCTTTCCAAGATAATGTTCTCGACTTCCACACATTCTTCAAGGCTCCCAGGATTTTCGCCCCCTCCCCCACCCTATGATTCACTTCCACTTCCATGGTTCCATCCGCTGCCAGATCCACTCCCAGATATCTAAAACACTTTACTTCCTCCAGTTTTTCTCCATTCAAACTTACCTCCCAATATATATATATTATTATCATTATTTTGCTTTGTCACAGTCTCCCGCGTTTGTGAGGTAACGCAAGGAAACAGACGAAAGAAATGTCCAAACCCACCCCCATACACATGTATATACATACACGTCCACACACGCAAATATACATACCCATACATCTCAATGTACACATATATATACACACACAGACACATACATATATACACATGCACACAATTCACACTCTGCCTTTATCCATTCCCATCGTCACCTCGCCACACATGGAATACCATCCCCCTCCCCCCCTCATGTGTGCGAGGTAGCGCTAGGAAAAGACAACAAAGGTCTCATTTGTTCACACTCAGTCTCTAGCTGTCATGCAATAATGCACATAATGCAATAACCACAGCTCCCTTTCCACATTCAGGACCCACACAACTTTCCATGGTTTACCCCAGACGCTTCACATGCCCTGATTCAATCCATTGACAGCACGTTGACCCCGGTATACCATATCGATCCAATTCACTCTATTCCTTGCCCGCCTTTCACCCTCCTGCATGTTCAGGCCCCGATCACACAAAATCTTTTTCACTCCATCTTTCTACCTCCAATTTGGTCTCCCACTTCTTGTTCCCTCCACCTCTGATACATATATCCTCTTGGTCAATCTTTCCTCACTCATTCTCTCCATGTGACCAAACCATTTCAAAACACCCTCTTCTGCTCTCTCAACCATGCTCTTCTTATTTCCACACATCTCTCTTACCCTTACATTAGTTACTCGATCAAATCACCTCACACCACACATTGTCCTCAAACATCTCATTTCCAGCACATCCACCCTCCTGTGCACAACTCAGCCCACGCCTCGCAACCATACAACATTGTTGGAACCACTATTCCTTCAAACATAGCCATTTTTGCTTTCAGAGATAATGTTCTCGACTTCCACAAATTCTTCAAGGCTCCCAGGATATATATATATATACGTTGAGATATAAAGGAGTGTATATGTGCGTGTGTGTTTGTGTATGTATATATATGTGTATGTGGGTGGGTTGGGCCACTCTTTCATCTGTTTCCTTGCACTAACTCGCTAACGTTGGGAACAGCGACAAAGTATAATAGAATAAAAAAAGATAAAAAATAAAATAACGTCTGTGTATGTATATGTCTGTATACATTGAAATGTATAGGTATGTATATGTGCGTGTGTGGGGGTTTATGTATATATGTGTATGTGGGTGAGTTGGGCCATTCTTTCATCTGTTTCCTTGGGCTACCTCGCTAATGCGGGAGACAGTGTCAAAGTATAATAAAATATAATAATAGCATGATGACAAACCCAAACCCCACCAACTCAATCCCCACTATCTGGTAAAAAACCCACCAACTCAATCCCCACCATCTGGTAACACTTGTTTACCAATGGCATCTTGCATATGAGCTGGCTGTTCTATATCTATCTTATTCTTGTGTCTTCCCTAATATGGTCATTACACAACAGTGCACTTTTGAACTTATCGTGTTTCATTTTCCTTGTGGTTATCAGCTAGAAGCAGCAAGGCATTTCAATCAAGGGTGTAAGGCATGTATCCGAGTAGGAAGAGAGGAGTGACTGGTTCCCAGTAAATTGGTCTGCAACATGGGTATGTGATGTCCCCATGGCTACTTAATTTGTTTATGGATAGGGTGGTTAAGGAGGCAAATACAAGAGTTTTTGAGAGAAGGGTGAGTATGCAGTCTGTTGGGGATGAAAGGGTCTAAGAAGTGGTGGATGATTCAAGTGAGAAACTGCAGAAGTTGGAGACCAAGTCTGGAAAAGTTTGTGAAAGGAGAAAGTTGAGAGGATGTGAATAAGAGCAAGATTATTATGTTCAGCAGGGTTGAAGGACAAATGTGTTGGGATGTTAGTTTGAATGGAGAAAAATTGGAAAAAGTGAAGCATTTCAGACATTTCAGAGTGGACATGGCAACAAATGGAGCCATGGAAGCAGAAGTGAGTCATAGGGAGGGGGAAGGAACGAAGGTTCTGGGAGTGATTAAGAATGTAAGGAAAGAGATAACATTATCTAAAGAGAGCAAAAAAATGGGTGTTTGAAGGAATAGCAGTTCCAACAATATCATGTGGTTGAGAGGCATGGGCTATAGATAAGGTTGTACGGAGGAGGGTGAATGTGTTGGAAATTAAATGTCTGAGGACAATGTGGTGTGACGGGGTTTTATCAAGTAAGTAATGAAAGGGTAAGAGAGATGTGTGGTTGAAAGAGCAGAAGAGGGTGTGTTGAAATGGTTTAGATATATGGATCAAATGAGTGAGCAAAGGCTGACAAAGAGGATATATGTGTCAGAGGTGGAGGGAACAAGAAGCAGGAGATCAAATTGGAGGTGGAAGGATGAAAAGAAAATTATCTTAAGCGATCGGGGACTGAGGATGCAGGAAGGTGAGAGACATGCAATGAAGAGAGTGAATTGAAACATTGTGGTATACCACAGTTGACTTGCTGTCAATGGACTGAACCAGGGCATATGAAAAGTCTGGGGTAAACCTAGAAAAGCCTGTAAGGCCTGGATGTGGGTAAGGAGCTGTGGTTTCAGTGCATTACACATGACAGCTAGAGACTGAGTATGAACTAATGTGGCCTTACTTTGTCTGTTTTCCTGGCATTACCTTCCTGCAAATGGGGTAGCAATGCTGTTTCCTGTGAGACAGGGTTGTACCAGGAATGGATGAAGGTAAGCAAGTATGAATATGTACGTGTATATATGTATATGGCTGTGTATGTATATGTGTATATGTTGATGTGTATATACAAGCAAAGAAAGGCAGCATTTACTCATCCATTCTATGTATCTATCTATATCTCTACTTATCCGTCCTAACATGCCTCCCTCACATACACCATTCCACGCATTCTTCCTCTGTTTCTCTCTCTTCAGTATTCCTACACCCTATTTGCCCATGTCACAGGTGGTCTTCCTGCAACACCAACCCTTTTAATTGTACTATCATACACTCTTCCTCTAAAGTCCCAGTCTTGCATTCTTTCCATATGCCCAAACCCCCTCAAAGTATTACGTTTCACCCATCCTACCACCCCACAATTCATTCCCTCTGCATTCCTTGCTATACCACATTTCTCATAACACCTTTCCCTTTCTTTCTTCATTCCATCAAGTCACACCACATGCTCTTCTCAAAAAGTTCATTTCCACAGCCTGGATTCTTGACCTTTGCGCCTCATTCCATGTCCATGCTTTGGCTGCATAGGTCAGGGTTGGGAGGACTATGTTGTTCCTTAATCCTCTCTTCACTTCCATACTTATGACTCTACCCTTCATTATTCTATCAAAGGATGCAATAACTCTTCTACCCTGTACTGCTCTCTCCCTTATCTCCTTCCATATCAACACACTTACCCAAGACAGCTCCCAGATACTTAAATTCCCTCACTTCTTCCAGTCTTTTTCCTCCCCCACTCCCATATCTACAGCATAATCTAGTACACTTTCTTCTTTCACTCTATATGGTTTTATAAAATCTATACTTTCACTCCATTACCTTCAAAACACCAATATTTTACTTTTACTTGCATTTACCTACAATCTCCTCTGTTTACACACATAAAACACACTTACAACCTTCTGCAACTGCCCTTCACTCTCCACAAACAACATAGTATCATCTGTGAACAGGCTTGCCAATAGTCACCATATCTCACTGCCACACTCCATCTCTGCATCCATTTTCCCTAGTTTTGTTTTCATCTCTCATCACTCCACCCCTACATATATATATATATATATATATATATATATATATATATATATATATATATATATAAACCATGGTGACATAAGACAACCCCCCTAACATCTACAAGATCCCAAAACTTTTGCTCAGCTCTCCATCCATTCTTACATATGCTCCTCTATACAAGGCTTTTACACCAACCAACAGTCATCTCCCTATACCATATATCCTTAACACATCCCACTTGATTCTGTCATAAACTTTCTCCAGATCCATAAAAGTTGCATACAACTGCTTAGCTTTCGCTAAATACTTTCCCACGGTCATCTTTGCTTCAAAAAGCTGATCCACACATACCTTACCTTTCCTAAAACTCCTTGCTTTTCATTTACTCTGCATTCAGTCACTCCCATCACTACGTCAATCAATATTCTTGCATACACTTTTCCCCTGTAGACTTAACAGACTTATTCCCCTATAACTGCCACATACATCCTTTGCACCTTTTCATTTCAATAAATGAACAATAATAGCTTTTATCTAATCCTCAGGCACAACCTTCTGTTTCCAGGCTAAATTACAAATAAGATGCATCCACTCTTATCACACTTTCTCTCTGTACTTCAGCATTTCAGCTGTATTCCCATCCACTCCAGGTGCCTTTCCTACCTTCAGTCTCATTATTACCCTTCTTACTTCCCTCTTTCCTATAGGCCCCTGTACTTGTATCCTATTCCATCCCTCCTCAATAACCATGCTTGAAACAACAGCTGCCTCCCCTTCTCCCACACTCATCAGTTCTTCAAAACACTCTATCTTCCTTTCACTACCTCCTTTTGATTCAGTAATTCCCTTACTTACTTCTCACATCAACATTTCAACTCTTACATATACCTCTTTCCTTTTTCACCTTCTCCCAATAATAGTCTCTTACTATCCCGAAACTTTTCACTTAACTTTCTTCCAAAATCTTTGTCTAATCTTTCTTTGCTTCCCTCTATCAGCTTAACATTCTGCTTAAAATATATTGTATTCTTACCTCCTCCTCTGCTGAACCTCCACTGGTACATTCCTATTCTACCATATGCCCTTTTTTTCTCTTCCACAGAATTTCTAATCTCTTCTGTCAACCATGTATTGCCTATTCAATCCCTGTATCTCATTACCTTGCATCCAATTACTGATTCTACAACCTTTACAAGTATTTCTCTAAACATTTCAAACACCTCATTCACACACAACAGCATTTCTACATTCACTGCACTTCCATCTAAGTTTTCAGTTACCTTCCTTTCATATTCCTCCTTGTATTTTTCCTGATTTATCTTCTCACTTAGCAACACTTTTACCTCTCCATTCATCATTACACCATACCTCCACTTCTCCCTGATCCTCAACCCCAAAAGAACTGCAAAATGGTCAGTCTCCAAAGAATCCCTCATAACTCTAGCATCCAGCATAACCTTTCTCAATATAAGACTTTTGCTCTTCTCTTCCATCATTTCTCATCCATGTATATCTGTGGATCATCTTGAGGTGAAAAACGAATCTCAGCACAAATATCCACAAGAAAGATTACAGTCTCTTCTACTTCAAGCACTCACTAATTTCATCACATCCCACTTTTGCTGTCATATCACCCAATATGACCATTCTCAAAACCGTTTATGCAGTCATTCAAATTCCTCCAGAAAAGCTTCATTTCATCCTTACCTCATACAGTCTTCATATTCACAGGTGCATATACACATGCAAATTTCACAATCCAATCTTACCTTTCATCCACACTATTCTTGATCCATTACATCCATTCTCTGTAACACCCTCCCATACTCTAGCTGTTAAGCACAATGCAATGAAACCAAAGCTCCCTATCACAATCATGCCCCACAGACATTCCTATGGTTTAACCCCAGCTGCTTGACACGCCCTGATTCAGTCCAATGACAGCACCTCAACTTCAGTATATCTCATCATTCTAGTTCACTCTATCCCATGCATACCTTTCACCCTCCTGCAAGTTCACGATCCGATTACTCAAAATCTTTTGCCTTTACCTTTCCATCTCCTATTGGTCTTCCCCTACTCCCCTCCACTTCCAACACATATATCTGTTTTGTTGGTCTTTCTTCACTCATTCTCTCCATATGTCCAAACCATTTCAGCACATCCTCATCAGCTCTCTCAACCACTCTTTTAATCACCAAACCTCTCTTTTGCTCTTTCATTACTTACTCGATCAAACCACCTCACACCACATACTGTCCTTAAGCATTTCATTTCCTACACATCCACTCTCCTATGCACATTCTCATCTATAGGCCATACCTCACAACCACACAACACTGCTGGGCAACTATACCTTCAAACATATTCATTTTTGCCCTCCCAGAGAGGAACCTCTCCTTCCACACATTCTTTAATGATCCCAGAACATTTGCCTTCTCACCCAACCTATGAATCACTTCTTCCATGGTTCCATTTGCTGCCATGTCCACTCACAGGTATCTATGGCACTTTACTTCCTCCAAGGTGGTTCATTTATTGTTTGCTGATGATACAGTACTGATGGCAGATTTCCGTGAGAAACTGCAATAGTTGGTGAATGCGTCACGAAGAGTATGTGAAAGGAGGAAGTTGACAGTAAATGTGAATAAAAGCAAGGCTATTAGGTTTAGCAAGGTTGATGAACAGGTTAGTCTAGGTGTGATTTTGAATGGAGAAAGCTTCAAGAAAGTGAGGTGTTTTAGATATCTGAGAGTGAACATGACAACAAAATGGAACCATAAAAATGGAAGTGAGTCACAGAGTGGGTCAGGGGGAGAAGGTTTTGGGAGTGATGAAGAATGTTTGGAATGAGAGAATGCTATCTGGGAGGGCATAAATGGGTATGCTAGAGGGAACACTTGTCAAAAAAAGATTTATGGATGCAAGGCATGTGCAGAGGAGGGTGGATGTGTTAGAAATAAAAAATTTGAAGACAATATGTGGTGTGAGTTGGTTTGATCAAGTAAGTAATGACTGGGTAAGAGAGATGTGGTAACAAAAAGTGTAGTCGAAAGAGCTGAAGGGATGTGCTGAAATGGTCTGGACATACAGAGAGAATGAGAGAGGAAAGGGTGAAAAAGAGGATATGGATATATGTGTAAGATTTGGAGGGAAAGAAGAGATCAAGCAGACCATATTGGATATGGAAGGAAGGAGTGAAAGGGAGTTTCAGCCAATGGGGCCTGAACATGCAGGAGGGAGAAAGGCATGCACAGGTTAGAGTGAACCGGAACAATGTGGTATAACGATGTTGGTATACATGATGTTGAACCATGGAGAGTGAAGTGTCCAAGGTAAATCATGGAAAGGGCTGTGGGTTCTGGTTGTCAATAGAAAGTTGTGCTTTTGGTGCATTACACATGAGAGCTAGAGAACTGACATCAGCAGATATGGCCTTTCTTCATCTGTCCCTGGCACTACCTTGTTAATGTGTAAATGGGAATAAAAGTATGAAAAAAACAGATCACAATACAGCACAAGACACATTCCAAAACAGTTTGCACAGTAGCAAATCAAACTATATCATGAAATGCATTACTATGTACATAACTGGTGAAGTCCATTGACAAAAAAAATACAAAATATACTCAAAATGTTACGTAGATAATTGAAATACACCAAATGATACTTAAAACATTATCCAAGCAATGAAAATAATATAAAACAGAACAATGAGACAAGTCTATACCTATCACTCTTTTTTCAGAATCTGGGATAGGCTAGGTAAGGAGGATCTATCACATACTATTTCAGAACATGTAGATGCTTATTAGTTCATGCATTTGGTAAAAACCTACTAAAGCACACATTCTAACATGCTTGTGATTTTGGACAAACTTAATTATTCATCAAAAGTGAACAATCGTTTTTTTTTTTTCTTTTAAACTATTCGCCATTTCCCACGTTAGCGAGGTAGCGTTAGGAACAGAGGACTGGGCCTTTTTTGAAATATCCTCACCTGGCCCCCTCTGTTCCTTCTTTTGGAAAATTTAAAAAAAAAAAAGAGAGGGGAGGATTTCCAGCCCCCCGCTCCCTCCCCTTTTAGTCACCTTCTACGACACGCAGGGAATATGTGGGAAGTATCCTTAATCCCCTATCCCCAGGGATAAGAACAATCGTTTATGTGATGATAATGCATACTTTGACAGAAATCGCCAAGAATTTAATTCTCACTTTAATTAAGAACTGAAGTTGTTGAAAGGTAAGGATTCTCTCATCAAAAGACTTCCATCACTGTCCCCCTTACTGCCATATATGTATGGACTTATCAAAACACATAAAACACATAAGCCGAACTTTCCAGCAAGACCCATAGTGAGTTCAGTAGGCTCCATCACATATAAATAATCAAAATGGTTAGTCTCTTTATCAAGCCCATTAGTGGGTAAGATATCAAATTCTAATATCATGAACAATGTAGATTCACTTAACAAGCTTTCAAATTCTGAGTTTACTGAATTGATAACACTGTGTATAAAACACTGTATATTTCAATCTAATGGAGAATATTATGCCTAGAGGTTTGGTATGGCAATGGGTAACCCTCTTTCACCATTAATAAAGGAAAATTTACTGGGAAATCTTTGAAATAAAATCACTAAAGGATATCTTACCCTCTGAGGCAATTTGGTTTAGGCATACAGGTGTTCTTTGCGTTTGGTCAAAAAAAAACAAACTTACAAACATTTCTCTCTTTACTTAAAAATTCAGTACCCTCTTTCAACTTTACTGTAGAAGTGGAAAATAATATGTTACCATTTTTAGATTTCTAGATTACACGATCCAAATGTAAAGAAACATATTCAAGATTAGCATAGAAAGAAAACCCATGTTTCTTCATTTAATCTATCCATTTCTTTTTATATATTATACTTTGTCAGGGATACCCTATCCCTGGGGATAGGGTATCCCTGAGGATAGGGGAGAAAGAATACTTCCCACGCATTCCTCACATGTCGTAGAAGGCGACTAAAGGGGACAGGAGCGGGGGGGCCAGAAACCCTTCCCTCCTTGTATTCTAACTTTCTAAAAGGGGAAACAGAAGAAGGAGTCACGTGAGGAGTGCTCATCCTCCTCGAAGGCTCAGATTGGGGTGTCTAAATGTGTGTGGATGTAACCAAGATGAGAAAAAAGGAGAGATAGGTAGTATGTTTGAGGAAAGGAACCTGGATGTTTTGGCTCTGAGTGAAACGAAGCTCAAGGGTAAAGGGGAAGAGTGGTTTGGGAATGTCTTGGGAGTAAAGTCAGGGGTTAGTGAGAGGACAAGAGCAAGGGAAGGAGTAGCACTACTCCTGAATCAGGAGTTGTGGGAGTATGTGATAGAGTGTAAGAAAGTAAATTCTAGATTGATATGGGTAAAACTGAAAGTTGATGGAGAAAGATGGGTGATTATTGGTGCACATGCACCTGGGCATGAGAAGAAAGATCATGAGAGGCAAGTGTTTTGGGAGCAGCTGAATGAGTGTGTTAGTGGTTTTGATGCAAAAGACCGGGTTAGTGTGATGGGTGATTTGAATGCAAAGGTGAGTAATGTGGCAGTTGAGGGAATATGTGGTATACATGGAGTGTTCAGTGTTGTAACTGGAAATGGTGAAGAGCTTGTAGATTTATGTGCTGAAAAAGGACTGGTGATTGGGAATACCTGGTTTAAAAAGCGAGATATACATAAGTATACGTATGTAAGTAGGAGAGATGGCCAGAGAGCGCTATTGGATTACGTGTTAATTGATAGACACACGAAAAAGAGACTTTTGGATGTTAATGTGCTGAGGTGCAACTGGAGGGACGTCTGATCGTTATCTTGTGGAGGCTAAGGTGAAGATTTGTGGGGGTTTTCAGAAAAGAAGAAAGAATGTTGGGGTGAAGAGAATGGTGAGAGTAAGTGAGCTTGAGAAGGAGACTTGTGTGAGGAAGTACCAGGAGAGACTGAGTACAGAATGGAAAAAGGTGAGAACAAAGGAGGTAAGGGGAGTGGGGGAAGAATGGGATGTATTTAGGGAAGCAGTGATGGCTTGTGCAAAAGATGCTTGTGGCATGAGAAGCGTGGGAGGTGGATTGATTAGAAAAGGTAGTGAGTGGTGGGATGAAGAAGTAACATTACTAGTGAAAGAGAAGAGAGAGGCATTTGGACGATTTTTGCAAGGAAAAAATGCAAATGAGTCGGAGAGGTATAAAAGAAAGAGGCAGGAGGTCAAGAGAAAGGTGCAAGAGGTGAAAAAGAGGGCAAATGAGAGTTAGGGTGAGAGAGTATCATTAAATTTCAGGGAGAATAAAAAGATGATCTGGAAGGAGGTAAATAAAGTGCGTAAGACAAGGGAGCAAATGGGAACTTCAGTGAAGGGGGCTAATGGGGAGGTGATAACAAGTAGTGGTGATGTGAGAAGGAGATGGAGTGAGTATTTTGAAGGTTTGTTGAATGTGTTTGATGATAGAGTGGCAGATATAGGGTGTTTTGGTCGAGGTGGTGTGCAAAGTGAGAGGGTTAGGGAAAATGATTTGGTAAATAGAGAAGAGGTAGTAAAAGCTTAACGGAAGATTAAAGCCGGTAAGGCAGCAGGTTTGGATGGTATTGCAGTGGAATTCATTAAAAAAGGGGGTGACTGTATTGTTGACTGGTTGGTAAGGTTATTTAATGTATGTATGATTCATGGTGAGGTGCCTGAGGATTGGCAGAATGCTTGCATAGTGCCATTATACAAAGGCAAAGGGGATGAGTGAGTGCTCAAATTACAGAGGTATAAGTTTGTTGAGTATTCCTGGTAAATTATATGGGAGGGTATTGATTGAGAGGATGAAGGCATGTACAGAGCATCAGATTGGGGAAGAGCAGTGTGGTTTCAGAAGTGGTAGAGCATGTGTGGATCAGGTGTTTGCTTTGAAGAATGTATGTGAGAAATACTTAGAAAAACAAATAGATTTGTATGTAGCATTTATGGATCTGGAAAAGGCATATGATAGAGTTGATAGAGATGCTCTGTGGAAGGTTTTAAGAATATATGGTGTGGGAGGCAAGTAGTTAGAAGCAGTGAAAAGTTTTCATCAAGGATGTAAGGCATGTGTACGTGTAGGAAGAGAGGAAATTGATTGGTTCTCAGTGAAAGTAGGTTTGCAGCAGGGGTGTGTGATGTCTCCATGGTTGTTTAATTTGTTTACGGATGGGGTTGTTAGGGAGGTGAATGCAAGAGTTTTGGAAAGAGGGGCAAGTGTTGTAACACTGAACACCCCATGTACACCAATTATTCCCTCAACTGCCACATTACTCACCTTTGCATTCAAATCACCAATCACTATAACATAGTCTTGTGCATCAAAACTACTAACACACACTAACTCAGCTCCTCCCAAAACACTTACCTCTCATGATCTTTCTTCTCATGCCCAGGTGCATATGCACCAATAATCACGCATCTCTCTCCATCCACTTTCAGTTTTACCCATATCAATCCAGAGTTTACATTCTTACACTCTATCACATACTCCCACCACTCCTGTTTCAGGAGTAGTGCTTCTCCTTCCCTTGCTCTTGTCCTCTCACTAACCCCTGACTTTATTCCTAAGACATTCCCAAACCACTCTTCCCCTTTACCCTTGAGCTTTGTTTCACTAAGAGCCATAACATCCAGGTTCCTTTCCTCAAACATACTACCTATCTCTTCTTTTTTCTCATCTTGGTTACATCCACACACATTTAGACACCCCAATCTGAGCCTTCGAGGAGGATGAGCACTCCCCGCGTGACTCCTTCTTCCGTTTCACCTTTTAGAAAGTTAAAATACAAGGAGGGGAGGGTTTCTAGTTCCCTGCTCCTGTCCCCATTAGTCGTCTTCTACGAAACATGAGGAATGCGTGGGAAGTATTGTTTCTCCCATCCCCATATTTGACTTTCATACTATCCGCAAATTTCCCGCGCTAGCAAGGTAACGTTAAGAACAGAGAAGTGGGCCTTTGAGGGAATATCCTCACCTGGACCCCTTCTCCGTTCCTTCTTTTGGAAAATGAAAAAAAAAGTCATATATATATATATAATATATATATTATATATATATATATATATGTGTGTGTGTGTGTGTGTTGTGTGTGTGTGTGGCCAACACAACCTTACCCAGGCCGCACTCACACCTTACCTTATCTAACATCAACCTCCCAGTCCAGGTGCCATTAGTCTGTGAATTGACGTTAAGAACATATATATATATATATATATATATATATTGCCAATTTGTGTCTGTTGGAAATTTTGAAATGTTATAAGCTTCAGATTGTCATTACCGCCAGCGATCGCACAGAGAATGCTGGTCGACCAATGGACCGGCGGGATCTTACACCAGTTGGCAGGTAGAAAATAATACATATATTCATATATAAGTTAAACTATCTTTAGTTATAATTTAAGATACTTTCCAAGAGTAAAACAACACACACAACACACACACACAACACACACACACACGACACACACACAAAGGCAAGCGAACTGGGCACCGTGGCTCACGGAAGCGGCTCATGGGAAAAATTCAGGTCCCTTGTCAGTAGAGCTGGTATTGTAACTGTTATGTATTTCATAAGATTATATAATATAAAATTTATAGTTATACTATACTTTATAAACTTGTTGTATGATCGTCTCCAGTACGAAAATAAAAAAGATAACTCATTAGTAATTTGAGTAAATCGCCAGTTTAAGAAGGATTATCTTTATGTATAAGAAGGATAAATTTCGTCGTTTTACCTCCATATTTTGTGTACCGTCTGTTATCACTGCTAACTAAGCTTAGCTGGTATTGTTATCACTGCTAACTAAGCTTAGCTGGTATTGTTATCACTGCTAAGCTTAGATGGTATTGTTATCACTGCTAACCAATCTTAGCCGGTATTTCATTGTCTTGATGCAAGGAAAAGAAGGTCGGGTTTCACCTGCTTCTTGGATCTTTTATATCTTGCGCTACACAACTCCTGAGCTAAAACATGTTCACTACATTACGGTAGTGTGGTACCATCATTTCTCTACCGCATCTTCTGTTGTTAGACTGAAGACGTCGTGTCATTAATTCGTGACCAATTTTACGTAATGTAATAACCAACACAGTTTGCTGTTTGTTGTAGAAAGCAGCCAAAATCTGGACAAATTGTTAAATTTCTATAGGTGTTTATTTTGTTTTTGCATAATCTTTTTAACTTTATATATATGGATTCCACTGCAATACCATCCATATATATATATATATATATATATATATATATATATATATATATATATACATATATATATATATATTTTTTTTTTTTTTATACTTTGTCGCTGTCTCCCGCGTTTGCGAGGTAGCGCAAGGAAACAGACGAAAGAAATGGCCCCCCCCCCCCCCCCATACACATGTACATACACACGTCCACACACGCAAATATACATACCTACACAGCCTTCCATGGTTTACCCCAGACGCTTCACATGCCTTGATTCAATCCACTGACAGCACGTCAACCCCTGTATACCACATCGCTCCAATTCACTCTATTCCTTGCCCTCCTTTCACCCTCCTGCATGTTCAGGCCCCGATCACACAAAATCTTTTTCACTCCATCTTTCCACCTCCAATTTGGTCTCCCTCTTCTCCTCGTTCCCTCCACCTCCGACACATATATCCTCTTGGTCAATCTTTCCTCACTCATTCTCTCCATGTGCCCAAACCATTTCAAAACACCCTCTTCTGCTCTCTCAACCACGCTCTTTTTATTTCCACACATCTCTCTTACCCTTACGTTACTTACTCGATCAAACCACCTCACACCACACATTTTCCTCAAACATCTCATTTCCAGCACATCCATCCTCCTGCGCACATCTCTATCCATAGCCCACGCCTCGCAACCATACAACATTGTTGGAACCACTATTCCTTCAAACATACCCATTTTTGCTTTCCGAGATAATGTTCTCGACTTCCACACATTTTTCAAGGCTCCCAAAATTTTCGCCCCCTCCCCCACCCTATGATCCACTTCCGCTTCCATGGTTCCATCCGCTGACAGATCCACTCCCAGATATCTAAAACACTTCACTTCCTCCAGTTTTTCTCCATTCAAACTCACCTCCCAATTGACTTGACCCTCACCCCTACTGTACCTAATAACCTTGCTCTTATTCACATTTACTCTTAACTTTCTTCTTCCACACACTTTACCAAACTCAGTCACCAGCTTCTGCAGTTTCTCACATGAATCAGCCACCAGCGCTGTATCATCAGCGAACAACAACTGCCTCACTTCCCAAGCTCTCTCATCCCCAACAGACTTCATACTTGCCCCTCTTTCCAGGACTCTTGCATTTACCTCCCTAACAACCCCATCCATAAACAAATTAAACAACCATGGAGACATCACACACCCCTGCCGCAAACCTACATTCACTGAGAACCAATCACTTTCCTCTCTTCCTACACGTACACATGCCTTACATCCTCGATAAAAACTTTTCACTGCTTCTAACAACTTGCCTCCCACACCATATATTCTTAATACCTTCCACAGAGCATCTCTATCAACTCTATCATATGCCTTCTCCAGATCCATAAATGCTACATACAAATCCATTTGCTTTTCTAAGTATTTCTCACATTCTTCAAAGCAAACACCTGATCCACACATCCTCTACCACTTCTGAAACAGCACTGCTCTTCCCCAATCTGATGCTCTGTACATGCCTTCACCCTCTCAATCAATACCCTCCCATATAATTTACCAGGAATACTCAACAAACTTATAACTCTGTAATTTGAGCACTCACTCTTATCCCCTTTGCCTTTGTACAATGGCACTATGCACGCATTCCGCCAATCCTCAGGCACCTCACCATGAGTCATACATACATTAAATAACCTTACCAACCAGTCAACAATACAGTCACCCCCTTTTTTAATAAATTCAACTGCAATACCATCCAAACCTGCTGCCTTGCCGGCTTTCATCTTCCGCAAAGCTTTTACTACCTCTTCTCTGTTTACCAAATCATTTTCCCTAACCCTCTCATATATTTTTTTTTTTTTTTTTTTATACTTTGTCGCTGTCTCCCGCGTTTGCGAGGTAGCGCAAGGAAACAGACGAAAGAAATGGCCCCCCCCCCCCCCCCCATACACATGTACATACACACGTCCACACACGCAAATATACATACCTACACAGCCTTCCATGGTTTACCCCAGACGCTTCACATGCCTTGATTCAATCCACTGACAGCACGTCAACCCCTGTATACCACATCGCTCCAATTCACTCTATTCCTTGCCCTCCTTTCACCCTCCTGCATGTTCAGGCCCCGATCACACAAAATCTTTTTCACTCCATCTTTCCACCTCCAATTTGGTCTCCCTCTTCTCCTCGTTCCCTCCACCTCCGACACATATATCCTCTTGGTCAATCTTTCCTCACTCATTCTCTCCATGTGCCCAAACCATTTCAAAACACCCTCTTCTGCTCTCTCAACCACGCTCTTTTTATTTCCACACATCTCTCTTACCCTTACGTTACTTACTCGATCAAACCACCTCACACCACACATTTTCCTCAAACATCTCATTTCCAGCACATCCATCCTCCTGCGCACATCTCTATCCATAGCCCACGCCTCGCAACCATACAACATTGTTGGAACCACTATTCCTTCAAACATACCCATTTTTGCTTTCCGAGATAATGTTCTCGACTTCCACACATTTTTCAAGGCTCCCAAAATTTTCGCCCCCTCCCCCACCCTATGATCCACTTCCGCTTCCATGGTTCCATCCGCTGACAGATCCACTCCCAGATATCTAAAACACTTCACTTCCTCCAGTTTTTCTCCATTCAAACTCACCTCCCAATTGACTTGACCCTCACCCCTACTGTACCTAATAACCTTGCTCTTATTCACATTTACTCTTAACTTTCTTCTTCCACACACTTTACCAAACTCAGTCACCAGCTTCTGCAGTTTCTCACATGAATCAGCCACCAGCGCTGTATCATCAGCGAACAACAACTGCCTCACTTCCCAAGCTCTCTCATCCCCAACAGACTTCATACTTGCCCCTCTTTCCAGGACTCTTGCATTTACCTCCCTAACAACCCCATCCATAAACAAATTAAACAACCATGGAGACATCACACACCCCTGCCGCAAACCTACATTCACTGAGAACCAATCACTTTCCTCTCTTCCTACACGTACACATGCCTTACATCCTCGATAAAAACTTTTCACTGCTTCTAACAACTTGCCTCCCACACCATATATTCTTAATACCTTCCACAGAGCATCTCTATCAACTCTATCATATGCCTTCTCCAGATCCATAAATGCTACATACAAATCCATTTGCTTTTCTAAGTATTTCTCACATTCTTCAAAGCAAACACCTGATCCACACATCCTCTACCACTTCTGAAACAGCACTGCTCTTCCCCAATCTGATGCTCTGTACATGCCTTCACCCTCTCAATCAATACCCTCCCATATAATTTACCAGGAATACTCAACAAACTTATAACTCTGTAATTTGAGCACTCACTCTTATCCCCTTTGCCTTTGTACAATGGCACTATGCACGCATTCCGCCAATCCTCAGGCACCTCACCATGAGTCATACATACATTAAATAACCTTACCAACCAGTCAACAATACAGTCACCCCCTTTTTTAATAAATTCAACTGCAATACCATCCAAACCTGCTGCCTTGCCGGCTTTCATCTTCCGCAAAGCTTTTACTACCTCTTCTCTGTTTACCAAATCATTTTCCCTAACCCTCTCATATATATATTATTATTATTATTATACTTTGTCGCTGTCTCCCGCGTTTGCGAGGTAGCGCAAGGAAACAGACGAAAGAAATGGCCCCCCCCCCCCATACACATGTATATACATACGTCCACACACGCAAATATACATACCTACACAGTTTTCCATGGTTTACCCCAGACGCTTCACATGCCCTGCTTCAATCCACTGACAGCACGTCAACCCCGGTATACCACATCGTTCCAATTCACTCTATTCCTTGCCCTCCTTTCACCCTCCTGCATGTTCAGGCCCCAATCACACAAAATCTTTTTCACTCCATCTTTCCACCTCCAATTTGGTCTCCCTCTTCTCCTTGTTCCCTCCACCTCCGACACATATATCCTCTTGGTCAATCTTTCCTCACTCATCCTCTCCATGTGCCCAAACCACTTCAAAACACCCTCTTCTGCTCTCTCAACCACGCTCTTTCTATTTCCACACATCTCTCTTACCCTTACGTTACTCACTCGATCAAACCACCTCACACCACACATTGTCCTCAAACATCTCATTTCCAGCACATCCATCCTCCTGCGCACAACTCTATCCATAGCCCACGCCTCGCAACCATACAACATTGTTGGAACCACTATTCCTTCAAACATACCCATTTTTGCTTTCCGAGATAATGTTCTCGACTTCCACACATTCTTCAAGGCCCCCAGGATTTTCGCCCCCTCCCCCACCCTATGATCCACTTCCGCTTCCATGGTTCCATCCGCTGCCAGATCCACTCCCAGATATCTAAAACACTTCACTTCCTCCAGTTTTTCTCCATTCAAACTCACCTCCCAATTGACTTGACCCTCAACCCTACTGTACCTAATAACCTTGCTCTTATTCACATTTACTCTTAACTTTCTTCTTCCACACACTTTTCCAAACTCAGTCACCAGCTTCTGCAGTTTCTCACATGAATCAGCCACCAGCGCTGTATCATCAGCGAACAACAACTGACTCACTTCCCAAGCTCTCTCATCCCCAACAGACTTCATACTTGCCCCTCTTTCCAAAACTCTTGCATTTACCTCCCTAACAACCCCATCCATAAACAAATTAAACAACCATGGAGACATCACACACCCCTGCCGCAAACCTACATTCACTGAGAACCAATCACTTTCCTCTCTTCCTACACGTACACATGCCTTACATCCTCGATAAAAACTTTTCACTGCTTCTAACAACTTTCCTCCCACACCATATATTCTTAATACCTTCCACAGAGCATCTCTATCAACTCTATCATATGCCTTCTCCAGATCCATAAATGCTACATACAAATCCATTTGCTTTTCTAAGTATTTCTCACATACATTCTTCAAAGCAAACACCTGATCCACACATCCTCTACCACTTCTGAAACCACACTGCTCTTCCCCAATCTGATGCTTTGTACATGCCTTCACCCTCTCAATCAATACCCTCCCATATAATTTACCAGGAATACTCAACAAACTTATACCTCTGTAATTTGAGCACTCACTCTTATCCCCTTTGCCTTTGTACAATGGCACTATGCACGCATTCCGCCAATCCTCAGGCACCTCACCATGAGTCATACATACATTAAATAACCTTACCAACCAGTCAACAATACAGTCACCCCCTTTTTTAATATATATATATATATATATATATATATATATATATATATATATATATATATATATATATATATATATATCCCTGGGGATAGGGGAGAAAGAATACTTCCCACGTATTCCCTGCGTGTCGTAGAAGGCGACTAAAAGGGGAGGGAGCGGGGGGCTGGAAATCCTCCCCTCTCACTTTTTTTTTTAATTTTCCAAAAGAGGGAACAGAGAAGGGGCCCAGGTGAGGATATTCCCTCAAGGGCCCAGTCCTCTGTTCTCAACGCTACCTCGCTAATGCGGGAAATGGCGAATAGTATAAAAGAAAAAAAGAAAATATATATATATATATATATATATATATATATATATATATATATATATATATATATATATTTTGCTTTGTCGCTGTCTCCCGCGTTTGCGAGGTAGCGCAAAGAAACAGACGAAAGAAATGGCCCAACCTATCCCCATACACATGTATATACATACACGTCCACACACGCAAATATACATACCTATACATCTCAATGTACACATATACATACACTCACAGACACATACATATATACCCATGCACACAATTCACACTGTCTGCCTTTATTCATTCCCATCGCCACCTCGCCGCACATGGAATACCATACTCCTCCCCCTCATGTGTGCGAGGTAGCACTAGGAAAAGACAACAAAGGCCCCATTCGTTCACACTCTGTCTCTAGCTGTCATGCAATAATGCCCAAAACCACAGCTCCCTTTCCACATCTAGGCCCCACACAACTTTCCATGGTTTACCCCAGACGCTTCACATGTCCTGATTCAATCCACTGACAGCACGTCGACCCTGGTATACCACATCGTTCCAATTCACTCTATTCCTTGCCCGCCTTTCACCCTCCTGAATGTTCAGGCCCCAATCACTCAAAATCTTTTTCACTCCATCTTTCCACCTCCAATTTGGTCTCCCACTTCTCCTTGCTCCCTCCACCTCCGACACATATATCCTCTTGGTCAGTCTTTCCTCACTCATTCTCTCCATGTGCCCAAACCATTTCAAAACACCCTCTTCTGCTCTCTCAACCACGCTCTTTTTATTTCCACACATCTCTCTTATCCTTACATTACTTACTCGATCAAACCACCTCACACCACACATTGTCCTCAAACATCTCATTTCCAGCATATCCACCCTCCTGCGCACAACTCTATCCATAGCCCACGCCTTGCAACCATACAACATTGTTGGAACCACTATTCCTTCAAACATACCCACTTTTGCTTTCCGAGATAATGTTCTTGACTTCCACACATTCTTCAATGCTACCAGGATTTTCGCCCCCTCCCCCACCCTATATATATATATATATATTTTTTTTTTTTTTTCCTTTGTCGCTGTCTCCCGCGTTTGCGAGGTAGCGCAAGGAAACAGACGAAAGAGAAGAGAGAGAGAGAGAGAGAGAGAGAGAGAGAGAGAGAGAGAGAGAGAGAGAGAGAGAGAGAGAAATGGAAATTTTTATCCCTTGGGATAGGGGAGAAAGAATATTTGCCATGCATTCCTCACGTATCATAGATGGCGACTTAAGGGGACGGCAGCGGGGGGCCAGAAAACCTCCCCTCCTTGTATTTTAACTTTCTAAAAGGGGAAACAGAAGAAGGAGTCATGCGGGGAGTGCTCATCCTCCTCGAAGGCTCAGATTGGGGTGTCTAAATGTGTGTGGATGTAACCAAGATGAGAAAAAAGGAGAGATAGGTAGTATCTTTCAGGAAAGGAACCTGGATGTTTTGGCTCTGAGTGAAACGAAGCCCAAGGGTAAAGGGGAAGAGTGGTTTGGGAAGGTCTTGGGAGTAAAGTCAGGGGTTAGTGAGAGGACAAGAGTAAGGGAAGGAGTAGCACTACTGAAACAGGAGTGGTGGGAGTATGTGATAGAGTGTAAGAAAGTAAACTCTAGATTGATATGGGTAAAATTGAAAGTTGATGGAGAGAGATGAGTGATTATTGGTTCATATGCACCTGGGCATGAGAAGAAAGACCATGAGAGGCAAATGTTTTGGGAGCAGCTGAAGTAGTTTTGATGCACGAGACTGGGTTATAGTGATGGGTGATTTGAATGCAAAGGTGAGTAATGTGGTAGTTGAGGGAATAATTGGTATACATGGGGTGTTCAGTGTTGTAAATGGAAATGGTGAAGAGCTTGTAGATTTATGTGCTGTAAAAGGACTGGTGATTGGGAATACCTGGTTTAAAAAGAGAGATATACATAAGTATACGTATGTAAGTAGGAGAGATGGCCAGAGAGCATTATTGGATTACGTGTTATTGATAGGCGTGCGAAAGAGAGACTTTTGGATGTTAATGTGCTAAGGGGTGCAACTGGAGGGATGTCTGATCATTATCTTATGGAGGCAAAGGTGAAGATTAGTAGAGGTTTTCAGAAAAGATGGGAGAATGTTGGGGTGAAGAGAGTGGTGAGAGTAAGTGAGCTTGGGAAGGAGACTTGTGTGAGGAAGTACCAGGAGAGACTGAGTACAGATTGGAAAAAGGTGAGAACAAAGGAGGTAAGGGGAGTAGGGGAGGAATGGGATGTATTTAGGGAACCAGTGATGGCTTGCGCAAAAGATGCTTGTGGCATGAGAAGCATGGGAGGTGGGCAGATTAGAAAGGGTAGTGAGTGGTGGGATGAAGAAGTAAGATTATTAGTGAAAGAGAAGAGAGAGGCATTTGGACGATTTTTGCAGGGAAACAATGCAAATAAGTGGGAGATGTATAAGAGAAAGAGGCAGGAGGTCAAGAGAAAGGTGCCAGAGGTGAAAAAGAGGGCAAATGAGAGTTGGGGTGAGAGAGTATCATTAAATTTGAAGGAGAATAAAAAGATGTTTTGGAAGGAGGTACATAAAGTGCGTAAGACAAGGGAACAAATGGGAACTTCAGTGAAGGGGGCTAATGGGGAGGTGATAACAAGTAGTGGTGATGTGAGAAGGAGATGGAGTGAGTATTTTGAAGGTTTGTTGAATGTGTTTGATGATAGAGTGGCAGATATAGGGTGTTTTGGTTGAGGTGGTGTGCAAAGTGAGAGGGCTAGGGAGAATGATTTGGTAAACAGAGAAGAGGTAGTGAAAGCTTTGCGGAAGATGAAAGCCGGCAAGGCAGTGGGGTTAGATGGCATTGCTGCGGAATTTATTAAAAAACAGGGTGACTGTATTGTTGACTGGTTGGTAAGGTAATTTAATGTATGTATGATTCATGGTGAGGTGCCTGAGGATTGGCGGAATGCCTGCATAGTGCCATTGTACAAAGGCAAAGAGGACAAAGGTGAGTGCTCAAATTACAGAAGTATAAGTTTGATGAGTATTCCTGGTAAATTATATGGGAGGGTATTGATTGAGCATCAGATTGGGGAAGAGCAGTGTGGTTTCAGAAGTGGTAGAGGATGTGTGGATCAGGTGTTTGCTTTGAAGAATGTATGTGAGAAATACTTAGAAAAGCAAATGGATTTTTATGTACCATTTATGGATCTGGAGAAGGCATATGATAGAGTTGATAGAGATGCTCTGTGGAAGGTATTAAGAATATATGGTGTGGGAGGCAAGTTGTTAGAAGCAGTGAAAAGTTTTTATCGAGGATGTAAGGCATGTGTATGTGTAGGAAGAGAGGAAAGTGATTGGTTCTCAGTGAATGTAGGTTTGCGGCAGGGGTGTGTGATGTCTCCATGGTTGTTTAATTTGTTTATGGATGGGGTTGTTAGGGAGGTGAATGCAAGAGTTTTGGAAAGAGGGGCAAGTATGAAGTCTGTTGGGGATGAGAGAGCTTGGGAAGTGAGTCAGTTGTTGTTCGCTGATGATACAGCGCTGGTGGCTGATTCATGTGAGAAACTGCAGAAGCTGGTGACTGAGTTTGGTAAAGTGTGTGAAAGAAGAAAGTTAAGAGTAAATGTGAATAAGAGCAAGGTTGTTAGGTACAGTAGGGTTGAGGGTCAAGTCAATTGGGAGGTGAGTTTGAATGGAGAAAAACTGGAGGAAGTAAAGTGTTTTAGATATCTGGGAGTGGATCTGGCCGCGGATGGAACCATGGAAGCGGAAGTGGATCATAGGGTGGGGGAGGGGGCGAAAATTCTGGGAGCCTTGAAGAATGTGTGGAAGTCGAGAACATTATCTCAGAAAGCAAAAATGGGTATGTTTGAAGGAATAGTGGTTCCAACAATGTTGTATGGTTGCGAGGCGTGGGCTATGGATAGAGTGGTGCGCAGGAGGATGGATGTGCTGGAAATGAGATGTTTGAGGAAATGTGTGGTGTGAGGTGGTTTGATCGAGTAAGTAACATAAGGGTAAGAGAGATGTGTGGAAATAAAAAGAGCGTGGTTGAGAGAGCAGAAGAGGGTGTTTTGAAATGGTTTGGGCACATGGAGAGAATGAGTGAGGAAAGGTTGACCAAGAGGATATATGTGTCGGAGGTGGAGGGAACGAGGAGAAGAGGGAGACCAAATTGGAGGTGGAAAGATGGAGTGAAAAAGATTTTGTGTGATCGGGGCCTGAACATGCAGGAGGGTGAAAGGAGGGCAAGGAATAGAGTGAATTGGAGCGATGTGATATACCGGGGTTGACGTGCTGTCAGTGGATTGAATCAGGGCATGTGAAGCGTCTGGGGTAAACCATGGAAAGCTGTGTAGGTATGTATATTTGCGTGTGTGGACGTATGTATATACATGTGTATGGGGGTGGGTTGGGCCATTTCTTTCGTCTGTTTCCTTGCGCTACCTCGCAAACGCGGGAGACAGCGACAAAGCAAAAAAGAAAAAAAAAAAAAAATATACATATCAACATATACATACACACACACAGACATATGTATGCATGTGCATATTCATACTTGTAACATTAATATTCATAAAATGTACTGAATTTCACGAATATTAATGTTACAAATTCTTTGTGTATCTTATAATAAAAAATTCAATGATATTTCTTGTGATAAAGGAGTTACAGCAAATAACTAAATTGTGGTACTTCAGTCAATGCAATGGTCATAATTCTTACACGATTAAACAAAGCATTTGATCCTAGTCCTGTTTTTATACTATATCTATGTTGCTTTCAGTCTAACATAAAGATCCTAACCAGTCTCCTGAACATAAAATATATTACAATTTTTAAAAGGTATTCTACACACAGCCCACAGAATTTTCTTGTGGGTTTTTGACTAAGACATTCTTTACAGTATTGTTAACGCTGAAGGCTACATTTACATTAAAGGATTCAAGCAACCTGAGAAGTAACGTACAATTATCCCTTACAGGGAGAACTAAAAGATTCTTGGTATCAAGGGGAGGTTTGGGTTTAACTCTTTAAAATTATTTCTTTGCCAACTTAAGGGATTAATCAATGAAAGATCTAGGATACTTAAGACTTGGATCCAATGGAATATATCTCTAAAATTTATCAATAAATTCCAGACTGCATATATGTAATGACTAAGGAACATAGAACGGAATGATGATAATTTAACTCTGTCATATTGAGCTGAGTAATAATGAATATATGAACAAAAATTGGTGGGTTTTCTGTATAAGCTAAACCTAAATATGTTTCTATCTCTATGGATCATGTAATCTAAAATTGGTAACATACAATGATTTTCTATTTCTACAAGGAATTTGATGGAAGGTACTAAATTGTTAAGTATAGGGAAAATTTTTTATAAATTTTCCTTTGTTGGCCAAACAAAAAGAACATCATCTACATACCTAAACCAAACTGCCGTAGAGGGTAAGATTAGTCCTGATAATTTTGTTTCAAAGAATTCCATGTAATGACTAATTAATACAGGTAAAAGAGAGTTACCCATTGCAATACCAAATTTCTGAGCACCACATTCTCCATCAAATTGAAATAAACAATCTTTTATACACGATTTCATCAATCCTATAAACAGAATCTGAAACAGGTAAATCAATATTAGCCACGACATCAACCAAATATTATAAGAGGTCATCAACTGAAACTTGTGAGAACAAGGAGGAAACATGTTTTTTTTCTTTATTAAGCCCACTAGTGAGTAAGACATCAAACTGCAATATCATGAACAATGTAGATTTACTTAATAAGCTTAATGATGCCCATAATGATATTGATTTCAAACGACTAAGTTTTGATATTTCATCCTTGTTCACAAAATTTCCAGTTGATGACCTCTTAGAAATTTGGTTGATGTCTTGGATAACATTGATGTACCCGTTTCAAATTCTGTTTATTGAATTGAAAAACTGTGTATAAAAGACTGTACTTCAACTTAATGGAGATTACTATGCTCAGAATCTTTACATGAAATTCTTTGAAACAAAATTACTAAGAGATATCTTACCACCTAAGGCAGTTTTGTTTATGTATGCAGATGTTCTTTCTATATGGCCAACAAAAGAAAGTTTACAAACATTCCTTCCTTTACTTAACAATTTAGTACCTTCTGTTAACTTTACTGTAGAAGTGGAATATAATTGTATGTTACCATTTTTAGACTGCATGATCCATAGAAACAGAAACATGTTTAAGTTTAGCATATACAGAAAATGCACCAATGTTTGTTCATATATTCATTATGACTCAGCTCAACATGACAGTTAAATTATCATCATTCCAGTCAACATTCCTTAAGGCATTACATATATGCAGTCCAGAATTTATTGATGATGAGTTTTAAATGATAAATTTTATTGGATCCAAGTTAAAGTATTTTAGATCTTTCATTGATAAATCCCTAAAGTTGGCAAAGAATAATTTTAAAGAGGAAAATACCAAGAATCTTTTAGTTCTCCCTTTTAGTGGTAATTTCACATTACTTCCTTGGTTGCTTATCTCTATTAATGTAAGTGTAGCCTTCAGCAATAAAAAATACTATAAAGAATATCTTAATCAAAAACTTGCCACAAAATTCTGCAGGTTGTGTTTATAGAACACCTTGTTAAAATCCTAATATGTTTTATGCTGGGCAGACTGGTAAGGATCTTTATATTAGACTTCAGCAAAATAAATATAGTATAAGAACAGGTCAAGAATCAAGTGCTTTCCTTAATCATTCTAAAAATCATGCACACTGTACTGACTGGAAAAACACCAATTCAGTTATTTACTGTAACTCCCTTACCATTAGAAATATCATTCAGCCTCCAAATATCAAACATACAATGAATTGCAACCTTGACATCAGTGAAGGTCTACACAAACTGGATAGCTTTAATATTATATTTCTTGTATTATACTTTGTCACTGTCTCCCAGGTTAGCGAGGTACCACAAGGAAACAGACGAAAGAATGGGCCAGCCCATCCACATACACATGTATATACATACATGTCCACACAAGCACATATACATACCTATACATTTCAACATATACATATATATACATACAAAGACATATAAAAATATACACATGTACATAACTCATACTGTCTGCCTTTATTCATTCCCGTCGCCACCCCACCACACATGAAATGACAGCCCCCTCCCCCCACATGTGTGCGAGGTTGTGCTAGGAAAAGACAACAAAGGCCACATTCGTTCACACTTAGTCTCTAGCTGTCACATATAATGCACCGAAACCACGGCTCCCTTTCCACATCCAGGCCCAACAAAACTTTCCATGGTTTATCCTCGACACTTCACATGCCCTGGTTCAATTCATTGACAGCACGTCGACCCCAATATACCACATTGTTCCAATTCACTCTACTCCTTGCATGCCTTTCACCCTCCTGCATGTTCAGGCCCCGTCACTCAAAATCTTTTTCACTCCATCCTTCCACCTCCAATTTGGTCTCCCACTTCTCGTTCCCTCCACTTCTGACACATTTATCCTCTTTGTCAATCTTTCCTCACTCATTCTCTCCACGTGGCCAAACCATTTCAAAACACCCTCTTCTGCTCTCTCAACCACACTCTCTTTATTACCACACATCTCTCTTACCCTTTCATTACTTACTTGATCAAACCACCTTACACCACAGACTGTCCTCAAACAACTCATTTCCAACACATCCACCCTCTTCTGCACAACTCTATCTATAGCCCATGCCTCACAACCATATAACATTGTTGGAACCACTTTTCCTTCAAACATACCCTTTTTGCTTTCCAAGATAATGTTCTCGCCTTCCACACATTCTTCAATGCTCCCAGAACTCTCTCCCCCTTCCCTACCCTGTGACTCACTTCCACTGCCATGGTTCCATCCGCTGCCAAATCCACTCCCAGATATCTAACACTTCATTTCCTCCAGTTTTTCTCCATTCAAACTTACCTCCCTATTGACTTGACCCTCAACCCTACTGTACCTCATAACCTTGCTCTTATTCACATTTACTCTCAGCTTTCTTCTTTCACACACTTTACCAAACTCAGTCACCAGCTTCTGCAGTTTCTCACATGAATCAGCCACCAGTGCTGTATCATCAGAGAACAACAAATGACTCACTTCCCAATCCCTCTCATCCACAACAGACTGCATACTTGCCCCTCTCTCCAAACTTTTGCATTCACCTCCGTAACAACCCCATCCATAAACAAATTAAACAACCATGGAGACATAATGCACCCCTGCCGCAAACCAACATTCACTGAGAACCAATCACTTTCCTCTCTTCCTACTCATACACATGCCTTATATCCTCAATAAAAACTTTTCACTGCTTCTAGGAACTTGCCTCCCACACCATATATTCTTAATACCTTCCACAGAGCATCTCTATCAACTCTATCATATGCCTCCTCCAGATCCATAAATGCTACTTAAAAATCCATTTGCTTTTCTGAGTATTTTTCACATACATTCTTCAAAGCAAACACCTGATCCATACATCCTCTACCACTTCTGAACCCACACTGCTCTTCCCTAATGTGATGCTCTGTACATGCTTTCGCCCTCTCAATCAATACCCTACCATACAATTTACCAAGAATACTCAACAAACTTATACCTCTGTAATTTGAGCACTCACCTTTATCCCCTTTGCCTTTGTTCAATGGCACTACGCATGCATTCCGCCAATCCTCTGGCACCTCATCATGAGTCATACATACATTAAATATCCTTACCAACCAGTCAACAACACACGTACCCCCTTTTTTTATACCATCCAAACCCGCTGCCTTGCCGGCTTTCATCTTCCACAAAGCTTTTACCACCTCTTTTCTGTTTACCAAATCATTCTCCCTAACTCTCTCACTTCGCACACCACCTCGACCAAATCACCCTGTATCTACCACTCTATCATCTAAAACATTCAATAAACCTTCAAAATACTCACTCCATCTCCTTATCACATCACCACTACTTGTTATTAACTCCCCATTAGCCTCCTTCACCGATGTTCCCATTTGTTCTCTTGTCTTATGCACTTTACCTCCTACCAAAACATCTTTTTATTCTCCCTAAAATTAAATGATACTCTCTCATCCAAACTCTCATTTACCCTCTTTTTCACCTCTTGCACCTTTGCCTTGACCTCCTGTCTCTTTCTTTTATACATCTCCCACTCATTTCAGTATTTCCTGCAAAACTCGTCCAAATGCCTCTTTTTCACTAATAATCTTACTTCTTCATCACACCACTCACTACCCTTTCTAATCTGCCCATCTCCCACACTTCTCATGCCACAAGCATCTTTTGCACAAGCCATCACTGCTTCCCTAAATTCATCCCATTCCTCCCCCACTCCCCTTCCGTCCTTTGCTCTCACCTTCTTCCATTCTGCACTCAGTCTCTTCTGGTACTTCCCCACACAAGTCTCCTTCCCAAGCTCACTTACCACTCTCTTCACCCAACATTCTCTCTACTTTTCTGAAAACCTCTACAAATCTTCACCTTCGCCTCCACAAGATAATGATTGGACATCCCTCCAGTTGCACCTCTCAGCACATTAACATCCAAAAGTCTCTCTTTCGCTCGCCTATCAATTAACACGTAATCCAATAACACTCTCTGGCCATCTCTCCTACTTACGTATGTATATCTCTCTTTTTAAACCAGTCCTTTTTCAGCACACAAATCTACAAGCTCTTCACCATTTCGATTTACAATAGCTTTGTAGTACGCAAAATTTGTAAACAGTTCCCTTTCTTGTCCACATAATAAAAATTTTATGACAGGCATAAAGACAGACCAGAACACACCAACCCAAACACAACCAGATGGTAATGCTTGTTTACCAACGGCATCTTAGCTACATCTCTCCCTTGTACATCAACTGACTGTTCTGTGTCTTCTGTCTCATTCTTGTATCTCCCATGACGATGTGACCACTGCACAAGAGTGCACTTGGGAACTTATTGTGTTTGATATTCCTGTGGTTTTATGCATATACTAAATCAAGCATACATATTACTAGCAGTCAGTGATGCACATGATCTAGTATATGCATAAAACCACAGGAAAATCAAATACACTAAGTTCACAAGTGCACTTTTGTGCAATAATCACATCATCATGGGAGATACAAGAATGAGACAGAAGACCCTGAGGGGTGGGTATGCAGTCTGTTGGGGATGGGAGGACCTGGGAAGTGAGTCAGTTTTTGTTCACCAATGATACAACTCTGGTGACTGATTTGAGAGAGATACTGCAGAAGTTGGCGACTGAGTTTGGAAAAGTGTGTGTGAAAGGAGTAAATGTGAATACGAGCAAGGATATTAGGTTCAGTAGGATTGAGAAACAAGCTAATTGGAATTTAAGTTTGAATGAAGAAAAATTGGAGTAAGTCAAGTGTTTTAGATATCTGGGAGTGGATCTGGCAGCAGATGGAACCATGGAAGTGGAAGTGAGTCACAGGGTCGGGAGGGGGCGAAAGTTCTGGGAGTGTTGACAAAAGTGTGGAAGGCGAGAACATTATCCTAGAAAGCAAAAATGAGTATGTTTGAAGGAATATTGGTTCCAACAATGTTATATGGTTGCGAGGCATGGGCTATAGACAGTTTTGCAAAGGAGGGTGGATGTGTTGGAAATGAGAGGTTTGAGGAAAATATGTGGTGTGAGGTGGTTTGATCGAGTAAGTAATGAAAGGGTAGGAGAGATGTATGGTAATAAAAAGAGTATGGTTGAGAGAGCAGAAGAGGGTGTTTTGAAATGGTTTGGCCGTATGGAGACAGTGAGTGAGGAAAGATTGACAAAGAAGATATATGTGTCAGAGGTGGAGGGAACAAGGAAAAGTGGGAGACCAAATTGAAGGTGGAAGGATGGAGTGAAAAAGATTTTGAGCGATTGTTGCCTGAATAGGCAGGAGGGTGAAAGGCGTACAAGGAATAGAGTGAATTGGAACGATGTGGTATATCGGGGTTGACATGCTGTCAATGGATTGAACCAGGGCATGTGAAGTGTCTGGAGTAAACTATGGAAAGTTTTGTAAGGCCTGGACGTGGAAAGGGAGTTGTGGTTTCGGTGCATTACACAAGACAGCTAGAGACTGAGTGTGAACGAATGTGGCCTTTGTTGTCTTTTCCTAGCACTACCTCGCGCACGAGTGGGGGCAGGGGTTGTCATTTCATGTGTGGTGGGGTGGCGACGGGAATGAATAAAAGCAGCAAGTATGAATTATGTATATATGTATATATAAATATGTCTGTGTATGTATACATACATATAAGTTGAAATGTATAGGTATGTATATGTCTGTGTGTGGACATGTATGTATATACATGTGTATGTGGGTGGGTTGGGCCATTCTTTCGTCTGCTTCCTTGCGCTTCCTCACTAACGCGGAAGACAGCGACAAAGTATAATAAATAACAAATGAATATATATATATATATATATATATATATATATATATATATATATATATATATATATATATATATATATATATATATATATGTAACCAAGATGAGAAAAAAGGAGAGATAGGTGGTTATGTTTGAGGAAAGGAATCTGGATGTTTTGGCTCTGAGTGAAAAGAAGCTCAAGGGTAAAGGGGAAGAGTGTTTAGGAATGTCTTGGGAGTAAAGTCAGGGGTTGGTGAGAGGACAAGAGCAAAGGAAGGAGTAGCACTACTCCTGAAGCAGGGGATATGGGAGTATGTAATATAGTGTAAGAAAGTAAACTCTAGATTGATAAGGATAAAACTGAAAGTGGATGGAGAGGGATGGGTGATTAATGGTGCCTATGCACAGGGTCACAAGAAGAAATATCATGAGAGGCAAGTGTTTTGGAAGCATCTGAGTAAGTGTGATAGCTACTTTGATGCAGGAGACCGGGTTATAGTGATGGGTGATTTGAATCCAAAGGTGAGTAATGTGGCAGTTAAAGGTATAATTGGTGTACATAGGGTGTTCAGTGTTGTAAATGAAAATGGTGAAGCGCTTGCAGACAAATGTGTTGAAAAAGGACTGGTGACTGGAAATGCCTGGTTTAAAAAGAGATATACATAAGTATACGTATGTAAGTAGGAGAGATGGCCAGAGAGCATTATAGGATTACGTGTTAATTGACAGGCGTGTAAAAGAAAGACTTTTGGATGTTGTGTGCTGAGAGGGGCAGCTGGAGGGATGCCTGATCATTATCTTGCAGAAGCAACGGTGAAGATTTGTAAAGGTTTTCAGAAGAGAAGAGAGAATGTT
Source organism: Panulirus ornatus (assembly GCF_036320965.1). Taxonomy (NCBI): domain Eukaryota; kingdom Metazoa; phylum Arthropoda; class Malacostraca; order Decapoda; family Palinuridae; genus Panulirus; species Panulirus ornatus. The sequence goes on from NC_092260.1 coordinate 1,914,424, forward strand.
GGGGTGAAGAGAGTAGTGAGAGCAAGTGAGCTTGGGAAGGAGACTTGTGAGAGGAAGTACCAGGAGAGATTGAGTGCCGAATGGAAAAAGGTGAGAACAAAGGACATAAGGGGAGTGGGGGAGGAATGGGGTGTATTTACTGAAGCAGTGATGGCTTGTGCAAAAGATGCTTGTGGCATGAGAAAGGGGGAGGTGGGCAGATTAGAAAGGGTAGTGAGTGGTGGGATGAAGTAAGGTTGGTAGTGAAAGAGAAGAGAGAGGTGTTTGGATGATTTTTTGCAGGGAAGTAGTGCAAACGACTGGAAGATGTATAAAAGAAAGAGGCAGGAGGTCAAGAGAAAGGTGCAAGAGGTGAAAAAGAGGGCAAATGAGAGTTGGGGTGAGAGAATCACTAAATTTTAGGCAGAATAAAAAGATATTTTGGAAGGAGGTAAATAATTGTGTAAGACGAGAACAAATGGGAACATCAGTGATGGGGGTTAATGGGGAGGTAATAACAAGTAGTGGTGGAAGGAGAAGGAGTGAGTATTTTGAATGTATATTGAATGTGTTTGATGATGGAGCGGCAAATTTAGGGTGTTTCAGTCAAGGTGGTGTGCAAAGTGAGAGGGATAGGGAGAATGGTTGGGTAAACAGAGAAGAGTTAGTGAAAGCTTTGCAGAAGATGAAAGCCAGCAGGCAGCAGGTTTAGATGGCATTGCAGTGGAATTTATGAAAAAAAGGGGTGACTGTGTTGTTGATTGGTTGGCAAGGTGTTTGCTTTGAAGAATGCATGTGAGAAATACTTAGAAAAACAGATGGATCTGTATGTAGCATTTATGGATCTGGAGAAAGCATATGATAGGGATGACAGAGATGCTTTGCAGAAGGTATTAAGAGTATATGGTGGGGGGTAGGTTGCTAGAAGCAGTGACACTTTTTAATAAGGATGTAAGGCATGTGTATGAGTATGAAGAGAGGAGGGTGAGAGTGATTGGTTCTCAGTAAATGTCAGTTTGCGACAGGGGTGGGTGATGTCCCAATGGTTGTTCAATGTTTATGGATGGGGTGGTTAGGGAGGTAAATGCAAGAGTTTTGGAGAGAGGGGTAACTATGCAGTCTGTTGTGGATGAGAGGGCCTGGGAAGTGAGTCAGCTGTTTGCCGATGATATGGTTCTGGTGGCTGATTCAGGTGAGAAACTACAGAGGTTGGTGATTGAGTTTGGAAAAGTGTGTGAAAGGAGAAAGTTGAGAGTTAATGTGAATAAGAGAAAGGTTATTAGGCTCAGTAGAGTTGAGGGACAAGTTAATTGGGATGTAAGCTTGAATAGAGAAACACTGGGAGAAGTGAACAGTTTTAGACATCTGGGAGTGGACTTAGCAGCGGATAGAACCATGAAAGCAGAGGTGAGTCACACGGTGGGGAAGTAATGAAGAATATGTGAAAGAAGAGAACGCTATCTCAGAGCAAAAATGGGTATGTCTGAAAGAATAGTAGTTCCAACAATGTTATATGGTTGTAGGGCATGGGCTATAGATAGGGTTGTACAGAGGAGGGTGGATGTGTTGGAAATGAAGTGCTTGAGAACAATATCTGGTGTGAGCTGGTTTGATCGAGCATGTAATGAAAGGGTAAGAGAGATGTGTGGTGATACAAAGAGTGTGGCTGGGAGAGCAGAAGAGGGTGTTTTGAAATGGTTTGGACATATGGAGAGAATGATTGAGGAAAGATTGACAAAGAGGATATATGTGTCAGAGGTGAAGGGAACAAGGAGAAGTGGGAGACCATAATGGAGGTGGAAGGATGGAGTGAAAAAGATTTTGAGCGATTGGAGCCTGAGCATACAGAATGGTAAGAGGTAGGCAAGGAATAGGGTGAATTGGAACAACGTGACATACCGGGGTCGACACAATGTCAATGGACTGAACCAGGGCAAGTGAAGTGTCTGGGGTAAACCATGGAGAGGTCTGTGGGGCCTGGATGTGGATAGGGAGCTGTGGTTTTGGTGAATTACACATGACAGCTAGACATCGAGCGTAGACGAATGTGGCTTTTTAGTCTGTATTCCTGGCACTGCCTTGCTGAAGCAGGGAATAGCAATGCTGTTTTTTCTGTCGGGCGGGGTAATGATAGGATTGGATGAAGCAAGTATGATATGTTAATGTGTAGGTATGTGTATGTATATGTATGTCTATGTTAATATGTATATGTGTGGAGATGGGTATTTATGTATACTTATGTGTATAAGAGTGGATGGGCCATTTTTTCATCTGTTTCCTGGTGCTACCTCGCTGATGTAGGAAACAACGATTATGTATAATACTAATAATAACATTAATATATCTATATTCTATTTATCAAACTTTGTTGCCATCTCCCGCATTAGCGAGGTATCGCAAGGAAACAGACGAAAGAACAGCCCAACCCACCCACATACAAATGTATAAACATAATTGCCCACACACACACATATACATACCTATACATTTCAGCATATATATATATATATATATCTTTCTTTTCTTTCTTTCATACTATTCACCATTTCCCGCATTAGCGAGGTAGCGTTAAGAACAGAGGACTGGGCCTTTGAGGGAATATCCTCACCTGGCCCCCTTCTCTGTTCCTTCTTTTGGAACAGTATATATATATATATATATATATATATATATATATATATATATATATATATATATATATATATATATATATTTTTTTTTTTTTCATACTATTCGCTATTTCCCGCGATAGAGAGGTAGCGTTAAGAACAGAGGACTGGGCCTTTGAGGGAATATCCTCACCTGGACCTCTTCTCTGTTCCTTCTTTTGGGGGAAAAAAAAAAACAAAAAAAACAAAAAAAAACGAGAGGGGAGGATTTCCAGCCCCCCGCTCCCTTCCCTTTTAGTCACCTTCTACGACACGCAGGGAATACGTGGGAAGTATTCTTTCTCCCCTATCCCCTATATATATATACATATATATATATATATTTTTTTTTTTGCTTTGTCGGTCTCCCGCGTTTGCGAGGTAGCGCAAAGAAACAGACGAAAAAAATGGCCCAACCCACCCCCATACACATGTATACACATGCGTCCACACACGCAAATATACATACCTACACAGCTTTCCATGGTTTACCCCAGACGCTTCACATGCCCTGATTCAATCCACTGACAGCACGTCAACCCCGGTATACCACATCGATCCAATTCACTCTATTCCTTGCCCTCCTTTCACCCTCCTACATGTTCAGGCAGGCCCCGATCGCACAAAATCTTTTTCACTCCATCTTTCCACCTCCAATTTGGTCTCCCACTTCTCCTCGTTCCCTCCACCTCCGACACATATATCCTCTTGGTCAATCTTTCCTCACTCATTCTCTCCATGTGCCCAAACCATTTCAAAACACCCTCTTCTGCTCTCTCAACCACGCTCTTTTTATTTACACACATCTCTCTTACCCTTACGTTACTTACTCGATCAAACCACCTCACACCACACATTGTCCTCAAACATCTCATTTCCAGCACATCCACCCTCCTGCGCACAACTCTATCCATAGCCCACGCCTCGCAACCATACAACATTGTTGGAACCACTATTCCTTCAAACATACCCATTTTTGCTTTCCGAAATAATGTTCTCGACTTCCACACATTCTTCAAGGCTCCCAGGATTTTCGCCCCCTCCCCCACCCTATGATCCACCTCCGCTTTCATGGTTCCATCTGCTGCCAGATCCACTCCCAGATATCTAAAACACTCCACTTCCTCCAGTTTTTCTCCATTCAAACTTACCTCCCAATTGACTTGACCCTCAACCCTACTGTACCTAATAACCTTGCTCTTATTCACATTTACTCTTAACTTTCTTCTTTCACACACTTTACCAAACTCAGTCACCAGCTTCTGCAGTTTCTCACATGAATCAGCCACCAGCGCTGTATCGTCAGCGAACAACAACTGACTCACTTCCCAAGCTCTCTCATCAACAACAGACTTCATACTTGCCCCTCTTTCCAAAACTCTTGCATTCACCTCCCTAACAACCCCATCCATAAACAAATTAAACAACCATGGAGAAATAACACACCCCTGCCGCAAACCTACATTCACTGAGAACCAATCACTTTCCTGAACTCTTCCTACACAGACACATGCCTTACATCCTCGATAAAAACTTTTCACTGCTTCTAACAACTTGCCTCCCACACCATATATTCTTAATACCTTCCACAGAGCATCTCTATCAACTCTATCATATGCCCTCTCCAGATCCATAAATGCTACATACAAATCCATTTGCTTTTCTAAGTATTTCTCACATACATTCTTCAAAGCAAACACCTGATCCACACATCCTCTACCACTTCTGAAACCACACTGCTCTTCCCCAATCTGATGCTCTGTACATGCCTTCACCCTCTCAATCAATACCCTCCCATATAATTTACCAGGAATACTCAACAAACTTATACCTCTGTAATTTGAGCACTCACTCTTATCCCCTTTGCCTTTGTACAATGGCACTATGCATGCATTCCGCCAATCCTCAGGCACCTCACACCATGAGTCATACATACATTGAATAACCTTACCAACCAGTCAATAATACAGTCACCCCCTTTTTTAATAAATTCCACTGCAATACCATCCAAACCTGCTGCCTTGCCGGCTTTCATCTTCCGCAAAGCTTTTACTACCTCTTCTCTGTTTACCAAATCATTTTCCCTAACCCTCTCACTTTGCACACCACCTCGACCAAAACACCCTATATCTGCCACTCTATCATCAAACACATTCAACAAACCTTCAAAATACTCACTCCATCTCCTTCTCACATCACCACTACTTGTTATCATCTCCCCATTTGCGCCCTTCACTGAAGTTCCCATTTGCTCCCTTGTCTTACGCACTTTATTTACCTCCTGCCAGAACATCTTTTCATTCTCCCTAAAATTTAATGATACTCTCTCACCCCAACTCCCATTTGCCCTTTTTTTCACCTCTTGCACCTTTCTCTTGACCTCCTGTCTCTTTCTTTTATACATCTCCCACTCAATTGCATTTTTTCCCTGCAAAAATCGTCCAAATGCCTCTCTCTTCTCTTTCACTAATAATCTTACTTCTTCATCCCACCACTCACTACCCTTTCTAATCAACCCACCTCCCACTCTTCTCATGCCAAAAGCATCTTTTGCGCAATCCATCACTGATTCCCTAAATACATCCCATTCCTCCCCCACTCCCCTTACTTCCATTGTTCTCACCTTTTTCCATTCTGTACTCAGTCTCTCCTGGTACTTCCTCACACAGGTCTCCTTCCCAAGCTCACTTACTCTCACCACTCTCTTCACCCCAACATTCACTCTTCTTTTCTGAAAACCCATACAAATCTTCACCTTAGCCTCCACAAGATAATGATCAGACATCCCTCCAGTTGCACCTCTCAGCACATTAACATCCAAAAGTCTCTCTTTCGCGCGCTTGTCAATTAACACGTAATCCAATAACGCTCTCTGGCCATCTCTCCTACTTACATATGTATACTTATGTATATCTCGCTTTTTAAACCAGGTATTCCCAATCACCAGTCCTTTTTCAGCACATAAATCTACAAGCTCTTCACCATTTCCATTTACAACACTGAACACCCCATGTATACCAATTATTCCCTCAACTGCCACATTACTCACCTTTGCATTCAAATCACCCATCACTATAACCCGGTCTTGTGCATCAAAACCACTAACACACTCATTCAGCTGCTCCCAAAACACTTGCCTCTCATGATCTTTCTTCTCATGCCCAGGTGCATATTCACCAATAATCACCCCTCTCTCTCCATCAACTTTCAGTTTTACCCATATTAATCGAGAATTTACTTTCTTACATTCTATCACATACTCCCACAACTCCTGTTTCAGGAGTACTACTACTCCTTCCCTTGCTCTTGTCCTCTCACTAACCCCTGACTTTACTCCCAAGACATTCCCAAACCACTCTTCCCCTTTACCCTTGAGCTTCGTTTCACTAAGAGCCAAAACATCCACGTTCCTTTCCTCAAACATACTACCTATCTCTCCTTTTTTCACATCTTGGTTACATCCACACACATTTAAACACCCCAGTCTGAGCCTTCGAGGAGGATGAGCACTCCCCGCGTGACTCCTTCTTCTGTTTCCCATATTAGAAAGTTAAAAAAAAATACAAGGAGGGGAGGATTTCTGGTCCCCCGCTCCCGTCCCCTCTAGTCGCCTTCTACGGCATGCGAGGAATGCGTGGGAAGTATTGTTTCACCCCTATCCCCCGGGATAATATATATATATATATATATATATATATATATATATATATATATATATATATATATATATATATATATATTTTTTTTTTTTTGCTTTGTCGCTGTCTCCCGCGTTTGCGAGGTAGCGCAAGGAAACAGACGAAAGAAATGGCCCAACCCACTCCCATACACATGTATATACATACGTCCACACACGCAAAATATACATACCTACACAGCTTTCCATGGTTTACCCCAGATGCTTCACATATATATATATATATATATATATATATTATTTATTATATTATTATACTTTGTCGCTGTCTCCCGCGTTTGCGAGGTAGCGCAAGGAAACAGACGAAAGAAATAGCCCAACCCCCCCCCCATACACATGTATATACATACGTCCACACACGCAAATATACATACCTACACAGCTTTCCATGGTTTACCCCAGACGCTTCACATGCCTTGATTCAATCCACTGACAGCACGTCAACCCCGGTATACCACATCGCTCCAATTCACTCTATTCCTTGCCCTCCTTTCACCCTCCTGCATGTTCAGGCCCCGATCACACAAAATCTTTTTCACTCCATCTTTCCACCTCCAATTTGGTCTCCCTCTTCTCCTCGTTCCCTCCATCTCCGACACATATATCCTCTTGGTCAATCTTTCCTCACTCATTCTCTCCATGTGCCCAAACCACTTCAAAACACCCTCTTCTGCTCTCTCAACCACGCTCTTTTTATTTCCACACATCTCTCTTACCCTTACGTTACTCACTCGATCAAACCACCTCACACCACACATTGTCCTCAAACATCTCATTTCCAGCACATCCATCCTCCTGCGCACAACTCTATCCATAGCCCACGCCTCGCAACCATACAACATTGTTGGAACCACTATTCCTTCAAACATACCCATTTTTGCTTTCCGAGATAATGTTCTCGACTTCCACACATTCTTCAAGGCCCCCAGAATTTTCGCCCCCTCCCCCACCCTATGATCCACTTCCGCTTCCATGTTTCCATCCGCTGCCAGATCCACTCCCAGATATCTAAAACACTTCACTTCCTCCAGTTTTTCTCCATTCAAACTCACCTCCCAATTGACTTGATCCTCAACCCTACTGTACCTAATAACCTTCCTCTTATTCACATTTACTCTTAACTTTCTTCTTCCACACACTTTACCAAACTCAGTCACCAGCTTCTGCAGTTTCTCACATGAATCAGCCACCAGCGCTGTATCATCAGTGAACAACAACTGACTCACTTCCCAAGCTCTCTCATCCCCAACAGACTTCATACTTGCCCCTCTTTCCAAAACTCTTGCATTCACCTCCCTAACAACCCCATCCATAAACAAATTAAACAACCATGGAGACATCACACACCCCTGCCGCAAACCTACATTCACTGAGAACCAATCACTTTCCTCTCTTCCTACACGTACACATGCCTTACATCCTCGATAAAAACTTTTCACTGCTTCTAACAACTTTCCTCCTACACCATATATTCTTAATACCTTCCACAGAGCATCTCTATCAACTCTATCATATGCCTTCTCCAGATCCATAAATGCTACATACAAATCCATTTGCTTTTCTAAGTATTTCTCACATACATTCTTCAAAGCAAACACCTGATCTACACATCCTCTACCACTTCTGAAACCACACTGCTCTTCCCCAATCTGATGCTCTGTACATGCCTTCACCCTCTCAATCAATACCCTCCCATATAATTTACCAGGAATACTCAACAAACTTATACCTCTGTAATTTGAGCACTCACTCTTATCCCCTTTGCCTTTGTACAATGGCACTATGCACGCATTCCGCCAATCCTCAGGCACCTCACCATGAGTCATACATACATTAAATAACCTTACCAACCAGTCAACAATACAGTCACCCCCTTTTTTAATAAATTCCACTGCAATACCATCCAAACCTGCTGCCTTGCCGGCTTTCATCTTCCGCAAAGCTTTCACTACCTCTTCTCTGTTTAACAAATCATTTTCCCTAACCCTCTCACTTTGCACACCACCTCGACCAAAACATATATATATATATATATATATATATATATATATATATATATATATATATATATATATATATATATATACATACATACACATACATAAAGCAAATATACACACACACACACACATATGCATATATATACATATGAAAAATGTAAGAAATAATTTAGAAAACTGAAACTTCTAGCTTAAAATGAAATGAGAAAATGAATGTCACATAATGGTTCAACCTCTGGCTATGGAAAGGGAAATGTATAATTTATTTACACAAACGTCAATAGTAGTTCTCATCAGTTTAACCACTGTATCAATAAGCTTCAATGTCTAAGCTACATTTTTTTTTCCAATTTCACTATTTTCTTGTCAAAGCACCATGTATGAAAACTATCACTCCAGTAACACAACTATAAAACATTTACTTCCCCTTTAAAAAAGTTCTGGGGAAGTCTGTCTCGATACACTGCGGGACACTCTACCACCTGGCGAGGTTCGTGTTGCAATGGTTCTTGATTCACAAACGTAGTAGCATCACTGGTGGGCGGAAGAACACTCTTGCAACCACAGCAAGGATCACAGTCCGTGCAACTCCATTATGATGGTTCTTCTCATGACGCGACACTTAAGCTTTCTGTACTGCTTCGGTGGGTGTGTGTGTGTGACACTGGTGACTGTTAACATCCAGCTGCACTACACCATTACTGCAACGTAGTTTGCGTTACTAGTTGCAGCAGTTGGAAGGTGTCCCACTCCAAAACCTTCACAGAAGTCATATATATATATATATATATATATATATATATATATACCTCGCAAACGCGGGAGACAGCGACAAAGTATAAAAAAAAAAATATATATATATATATATATATATATATATATATATATATATATATATATATATATATATATATATTTTTTTTATACTTTGTCGCTGTCTCCCGCGTTTGCGAGGTAGCGCAAGGAAACAGACGAAAGAAATGGCCCAACCCACCCCCATACACATGTATATACATACGTCCACACACGCAAATATACATACCTACACAGCTTTCCATGGTTTACCCCAGACGCTTCACATGCCCTGATTCAATCCACTGACAGCACGTTAACCCCGGTATACCACATCGATCCAATTCACTCTATTCCTTGCCCTCCTTTCACTCTCCTGCATGTTCAGGCCCCAATCACACAAAATCTTTTTCACTCCATCTTTCCACCTCCAATTTGGTCTCCCACTTCTCCTCGTTCCCTCCACCTCCGACACATATATCCTCTTGGTCAATCTTTCCTCACTCATTTTCTCCATGTGCCCAAACCATTTCAAAACACCCTCTTCTGCTCTTTCAACCACGCTCTTTTTATTTCCACACATCTCTCTTACCCTTACGTTACTTACTCGATCAAACCACCTCACACCACACATTGTCCTCAAACATCTCATTTCCAGCACATCCATCCTCCTGCGCACAACTTTATCCATAGCCCACGCCTCGCAACCATACAACATTGTTGGAACCACTATTCCTTCAAACATACCCATTTTTGCTTTCCGAGATAATGTTCTCGACTTCCACACATTCTTCAAGGCTCCCAGGATTTTCGCCCCCTCCCCCACCCTATGATCCACTTCCACTTCCATGGTTCCATCCGCTGCCAGATCCACTCCCAGATATCTAAAACACTCCACTTCCTGCAGTTTTTCTCCATTCAAACTTACCTCCCAACTGACTTGACCTTCAACCCTACAGTACCTAATAACCTTGCTCTTATTCAAATTTACTCTTAACTTTCTTCTTTCACACACTTTACCAAACTCAGTCACCAGCTTCTGCAGTTTCTCACATGAATCAGCCACCAGCGCTGTATCATCAGCGAACAACAACTGACTCACTTCCCAAGCTCTCTCATCCCCAACAGACTTCATACTTGCCCCTCTTTCCAAAACTCTTGCATTCACCGCCCTAACAACCCCATCCATAAACAAATTAAACAACCATGGAGACATCACACACCCCTGCCGCAAACCTACATTCACTGAGAACCAATCACTTTCCTCTCTTCCTACACGTACACATGCCTTACATTCTCGATAAAAACTTGAAGCAGTTCAATCCTTTGATAGAACATCAACCCTGGTATTTCAAATCGTTCCAATGCACTCTATTCTTTGTACGCTTTTCACCCTCCTGTATGTTCAGGCCCCGATCACTCAAAATCTTTTTCACTCAATCCTTCCACCTCCAATTTGGTCTCCCACTTCTCCTCAGTCCCTCCACCTCTAACACATATATCCTCTTTGTCAATCTTTCCTCGCTCATTCTCTCCATGTGACAAAACCATTTCAATACATCCTCTTCTGCTCTCTCAACCACACTCTTTTTACTAATACACATCTCTCCTACCCATTCATTACTTACTCGCTCAATCAAACCACCTCACATCACATATTGTCCTCAAACATTTCATTTCCAACATATCCACCCTCCTCTGCACAACCCTATCTATAGCCCAAGACCCACAACCACATAACATTGTTGGAACCACTATTCCTTCAAACATACCCATTTTTGCTCTTCGAAGTAAAATTTTCACCTTCCACATATTCTTCAATGCTCCCAGAAACTTCGCCCCTCCCCCATCCTGTGACTTACTTCAACTTCCATGGTTCCATCCGCTGCCAAATCCATCCCCAGATAACTAAAACACTTCACTTCCTCCAGTTTTTCTCCATTCAAACTTACCTCCCATTTGACTTGTCCCTTAACCCTACCTTGCTCTTATTCATATTTACTCTCAGCTATCTTCTTTCATACACTTTATCAAACTCAGTTACCAACTTCTGTAGTTTCTCACCCGAATCAGCCACCAGCGCTGTATCATCAGCGAACAACAACAGACTTACTTTCTAAGCCCTCTCATCCAAAACAGACTGCATATTTGCCCCTCTCTCTAAAACTTTTGCATTTACCTCCCTGACAAGCCCATCCAAAAACAAATTAAACACCCATGCACCCCTGCCCCAAACCGATATTCACTGGGAACCAATCACTTTCCTGTCTTCCTACTCATACAAATGTAGGTTTGGATGGTATTGCAGTGGAATTCATTAAAAAAGGGGGTGACCGTGTTGTTGACTGGTTGGTAAGGATATCTAATGTATGTATGACTCATGGTGAGGTGCCTGAGGATTGGCAGAATGCATGCATAGTGCCAATGTACAAAGGTAAAGGGGATAAAGGTGAGTGCTCAAATTACAGAGGTATATGTTTGCTGAGTATTCCTGGGAAATTATATGGGAAGGTATTGATTGAGAGGGTGAAGGCATGTACAGAGCATCAGAATGGGGAAGGACATTTATGGATCTGGAGAAGGCATATGATAAGAGTTGATAGAGATGCTCTGTGGAAGGTATCAAGAATTTATGTTATGGGAGGCAAGTTGTCAGAAGCAGTTAAAAGTTTTTATCATGGGTGTAAGGCATGTGTGCGAGTGGGAAGAGAGGAAAGTGACTGATTCTCAGTGAATGTCGGCTTGCGGCAAGGGTGTGTGATGTCTCCATGGTTGTTGAACCTGCTTATGGATGGGGTTGTTAGGGAGGTGAATGCAAGAGTTTTCGAGAGAGGGGCAAGTATGCAGTCTGTTGTAGATGAGAGAGCTTGGGAAGTGAGTCAACTCTATCATATGCCTTCTCCAGGTCCATAAAAGCTACATACAAATCCATTTGATTTTCTAAGTATTTCTCACATACATTCTTCAAAGCAAACACCTGATCCACACATCCTCTACCAATTCTGAAACCACACTGCTCTTCCCCAATCTGATGCTCTGTACATGCCTTTACCCTCTCAATCAATACTCTCCCAGGAATACTCAACAAACTTATACCTCTGTAATTTAAGCACTCACTTTTTTCCCCTTTGCCTTTGTACAATGGCACTATGCAAGCATTCCATCAATCCTCAGGCACCTCACCATGAGTCATACATACATTAAATAACCTTACCAACCAGTCAACAATACAGTCACCCCCTTTTTCAATCAATTCCACTGCAATACCATCCAAACCCGCTGCCTTGCCAGCTTTCATCTTACGCAAAGCTTTTACTACCTCTTCTCTGTTTACCCAATCATTCTCCCTACCCCTCTCATTTTGCACACCACCTTGACGAAAACACCCTATATCTGCCACTCTATCATCAAACACATTCAACAAACCTTCAAAACACTCACTCCACCTCCTTCTCACATCACCACTACTTGTTATCACCTCCCCATTTGCCCCCTTTACTGAAGTTCCCATTTGTTCCCTTGTTTTACGCACTTTATTTACCCCCTTCGAAAATGTCTTTTTATTCTCCCTAAAACTTAATGATACTCTCTCACTCCAACTCTCATTTGCCCTCTTTTTCACCTCGTGCACCTTTCTCTTGACCTCCTGCCTCTTTCTTTTATACATCTCCCACTCATTTGCACTATTTCCCTGCAAAACTCATCCAAATGCCTCTCTCTTCTCTTTCACTAATAATCTTACTTCTTTATCCCACCATTCACTACCCTTTCTAATCTGCCCACCTCCCACGCTTCTCATGCCACAAGTATCTTTTACGCAAGCCATCACTGCTTCCCTATATACATCCCATTCCTCCCCAACTCCCCTTACCTCCTTTGTTCTCACCATTTTCTATTCTGTACTCAGTCTCTCCTGGTACTTCCTCACACAAGTCTCCTTCCCAAGCTTACTTACTCTCACCACTCTCTTCACTCCAACATTCATTTTTCTTTTCTGAAAACCTTTACAAATCTTCACCTTTGCCTCAACAAGATAATGATCAGACATCCCTCCAGTTGCAATTATCAGTACATTAACATCCAAAAGTCTCTTTCACAGGCCTATCAACATGTAATCCAATAACGCTCTCTGGCCATCTCTCCTACTTACATATGTATACTCATATATATCTCTCTTTTTAAACCAGTTATTCCCAATCACCAATCCTTTTTCAGCACATAAACCTACAAGCTCTTCACCATTTCCATTTACAACACTGAACACCCCATGTACACCAATTATTCCCTCAACTACCACATTACTCACCTTTGCATTCAAATCACCCATCACTATAACCCAGTCTCGTGCATCAAAACTACTAACACAATCACTCAGCTGCCCCCAAAACACTTGCCTTTCATGTTCTTTCTTCTCATGACCAGGTGCATATGCACCAATAATCATCGATCTCTCTCTATCCACTTTCAGTTTTACCCATATCAATCTAGAGTTTACTTTCTTACACTCTATCACATACTCCCACCACTCATGTTTCAGGAGTAGTGCTACTCCTTCCCTTGCTCTTGTCCTCTCACTAATGCATGAGTTTTCTCCCAAGACATTCCCAAACCACTCTTCCCCTTTACCCTTGAGCTTCTTTTCACTCAAAGCCAAAACATCTAGATTCCTTTCCTCAAACATACTACCTACCTCTCCTTTTTACTCATCTTAGTTATATCCACAAATATCTAGACACCCCAATCTGAGGCTTTGAGGAGGATGAGCACTCCCAGCATGACTCCTTCTGTTTCTCCTTTCAGAAAGTTAAAATACAAGGAGGGGCAGGTTTCCAGCCATCTGCTCCAGTACCTTTTAGTCGCCTTCTACAACCCGTGAGAAATGCGTGGGAAGTATTCTTTCTCCCCTATCCCCAGAGATAATTGTGTACATACATACATATTTATATATTTATAATCATTTTGCTTTGTCGCTGTCTCCCACGTTTGCGAGGTAGTGCAAGGAAACAGACGAAAGAAATGGCCCAACCCACCCCCATACACATGTATATACATACACGTCCCCACACGCAAATATACATACCCATACATCTCAATGTACACATATATATACAAACAGACACATACATATATACACATGCACACAATTCACACTGTCTGCCTTTATTCATTCCCATCGCCACCTCGACACACATGGGATAACATCCCCCTCCCCCCTCATGTGTGCGAGGTAGCGCTAGGAAAAGACAACAAAGACCACATTCGTTCACACTCAGTCTCTAGCTGTCACGCAATAATGCCCGAAACCACAGTTCCCTTTTCACATCCAGGCCCCAAAGAACTTTCCATGGTTTACCCCAGACGCTTCACATGCCCTGATTCAATCCACTGACAGCATGTCGACTAAGGTATACCACATCGATCCAATTCACTCTATTCCTTGCCCGCCTTTCACCCTCCAGCATGTTCAGGCCCCAATCAATCAAAATCTTATTCACTCCATCTTTCCACCTCCAATTTGGTCTCCTACTTCTCGTTCCCTCCACTTCCGACACATATATCCTCTTGGTCAATCTTTCCTCACTCATTCTCTCCATGTGACCAAACCATTTCAAAACACCCTCTTCTGCTCTCTCAACCACGCTCTTCTTATTTCCACACATCTCTCTTACCCTATCATTACTTACTTGATCAAACCACCTCACACCACATATTGTCCTCAAACATCTCATTTCCAGCACATCCACCCTCCTGCACACAACTCTATCCATAGCCCATGCTTCGCAACCATACATCACTGTTGGAACCACTATTCCTTCAAACATACCCATTTTTGCTTTCCGAGATAATGTTCTCGACTTCCACACATTCTTCAAGGCTCCCAGGGTTTTCGCCCCCTTCCCCACCCTATGATTCACTTCCATTTCCATGGTTCCATCCACTGCCAGATCCCCTCCCAGATATCTAAAACACTCCACTTCCTCCAGTTTTTCTCCATTCAAACTTACCTCACAATTGACTTGACCCTCAACCCTACTGTACCTAATAACCTTGCTCTTATTCACATTTACTCTTAACTTTCTTCTTTCACACACTTTACCAAACTCAGTCACCAGCTTCTGCAGTTTCTCACATGAATCAGCCACCAGCGCTGTATCATCAGCGAACAACAACTGACTCACTTCCCAAGCTCTCTCATCCACAACAGACTGCATACTTGCCCCTCTTTCCAAAACTCTTGCATTCACCTCCCTAACAACCCCATCCATAAACAAATTAAACAACCATGGAGACATCATACACCCCTGCCACAAACGTACATTCACTGAGAACCAATCACTTTCCTCTCTTCCTACACGTACACATGCCTTACATCCTCGATAAAAACTTTTCACTGCTTCTAACAACTTGCCTCCCACACCATATATTCTTACTACCTTCCACAGAGCATCTCTATCAACTCTATCATATGCCTTCTCCAGATCCATAAATGCTACATACAAATCCATTTGCTTTTCTAAGTATTTCTCACATACATTCTTCAAAGCAAACACCTGATCTACACATCCTCTACCACTTCTGAAACCACACTGCTCTTCCCCAATCTAATGCTCTGTACATGCCTTCACCCTCTCAATCAATACCAGGAATACTCACTCTCAATCAATCAATACCCTCCCATATAATTTACCAGGAATACTCAACAAACTTATACCTCTGTAATTTAAGCACTCACCTTTGTCCCCTTTGCCTTTATACAATGGCACTATGGACGCATTCTGCCAATCCTCAGGCACCTCACCATGAATCATACATACATTAAATAACCATGCCAACCAGTCAACAATACAGTCACCCCCTTTTTTAATAAATTCCACTGCAATACCATCCAAACCTGCTGCCTTGCCGGCTTTCATCTT
The DNA here is from genome assembly GCF_036320965.1 of Panulirus ornatus. Classification (NCBI taxonomy): domain Eukaryota; kingdom Metazoa; phylum Arthropoda; class Malacostraca; order Decapoda; family Palinuridae; genus Panulirus; species Panulirus ornatus. Next base: position 1,930,457 of record NC_092260.1, read on the forward strand.
CCGCAAGGCTTTTCCAACCTCTTCTCTGTTTACCAAATCATTTTCCCTAACCCTCTCACTTTGCACACCACCTCGACCAAAACACCCTGTATCTGCCATATATATACATATATTTTTATATATTTATTTTTTTATTTATTATACTTTGTCGCTGTCTCCCGCGTTTGCGAGGTAGCGCAAGGAAACAGACGAAAGAAATGGCCCAACCCCCCCCATACACATGTATATACATACGTCCACACACGCAAATATACATACCTACACAGCTTTCCATGGTTTACCCCAGACGCTTCACATGCCTTGATTCAATCCACTGACAGCACGTCAACCCCGGTATACCACATCGCTCCAATTCACTCTATTCCTTTCCCTCCTTTCACCCTCCTGCATGTTCAGGCCCCGATCACACAAAATCTTTTTCACTCCATCTTTCCACCTCCAATTTGGTCTCCCTCTTCTCCTCGTTCCCTCCACCTCCGACACATATATCCTCTTGGTCAATCTTTCCTCACTCATTCTCTCCATGTGCCCAAACCACTTCAAAACACCCTCTTCTGCTCTCTCAACCACGCTCTTTTTATTTCCACACATCTCTCTTACCCTTACGTTACTCACTCGATCAAACCACCTCACACCACACATTGTCCTCAAACATCTCATTTCCAGCACATCCATCCTCCTGCACACAACTCTATCCATAGCCCACGCCTCGCAACCATACAACATTGTTGGAACCAGTATTCCTTCAAACATACCCATTTTTGCTTTCCGAGATAATGTTCTCGACTTCCACACATTCTTCAAGGCCCCCAGAATTTTCGCCCCCTCCCCCACCCTATGATCCACTTCCGCTTCCATGGGTCCATCCGCTGCCAGATCCACTCCCAGATATCTAAAACACTTCACTTCCTCCAGTTTTTCTCCAATCAAACTCACCTCCCAATTGACTTGACCCTCAACCCTACTGTACCTAATAACCTTGCTCTTATTCACATTTATTCTTAACTTTCTTCTTCCACACACTTTACCAAACTCAGTCACCAGCTTCTGCAGTTTCTCACATGAATCAGCCACCAGCGCTGTATCATCAGCGAACAACAACTGACTCACTTCCCAAGCTCTCTCATCAACAACAGACTTCATACTTGCCCCTCTTTCCAAAACTCTTGCATTTACCTCCCTAACAACCCCATCCATAAACAAATTAAACAACCATGGAGACATCACACACCCCTGCCACAAACCTACATTCACTGAGAACCAATCACTTTCCTCTCTTCCTACACGTACACATGCCTTACATCCTCGATAAAAACTTTTCACTGCTTCTAACAACTTTCCTCCCACACCATATATTCTTAATACCTTCCACAGAGCATCTCTATCAACTCTATCATATGCCTTCTCCAGATCCATAAATGCTACATACAAATCCATTTGCTTTTCTAAGTATTTCTCACATACATTCTTCAAAGCAAACACCTGATCCACACATCCTCTACCACTTCTGAAACCACACTGCTCTTCCCTGATCTGATGCTCTGTACATGCCTTCACCCTCTCAATCAATACCCTCCCATATAATTTACCAGGAATACTCAACAAACTTATACCTCTGTAATTTGAGCACTCACTCTTATCCCCTTTGCCTTTGTACAATGGCACTATGCACGCATTCCGCCAATCCTCAGGCACCTCACCATGAGTCATACATACATTAAATAACCTTACCAACCAGTCCACAATACAGTCACCCCCTTTTTTAATAAATTCCACTGCAATACCATCCAAACCTGCTGCCTTGCCGGCTTTCATCTTCCGCAAAGCTTTCACTACCTCTTCTCTGTTTACCAAATCATTTTCCCTAACCCTCTCACTTTGCACACCACCTCGACCAAAACACCCTATATCTGCCACTCTATCATCAAACACATTCAACAAACCTTCAAAATACTCACTCCATCTCCTTCTCACATCACCACTACTTGTTATCACCTCCCCATTTGCGCCCTTCACTGAAGTTCCCATTTGCTCCCTTGTCTTACGCACTTTATTTACCTCCTTCCAGAACATCTTTTTATTCTCTCTAATATTTAATGATACTCTCTCACCCCAACTCTCATTTGCCCTTTTTTTCACCTCTTGCACCTTTCTCTTGACCTCCTGTCTCTTTCTTTTATACATCTCCCACTCAATTGCATTTTTTCCCTGCAAAAATCGTCCAAATGCCTCTCTCTTCTCTTTCACTAATACTCTTACTTCTTCATCCCACCACTCACTACCCTTTCTAATCAACCCACCTCCCACTCTTCTCATGCCACAAGCATCTTTTGCGCAATCCATCACTGATTCCCTAAATACATCCCATACCTCCCCCACTCCCCTTACTTCCATTGTTCTAACCTTTTTCCATTCTGTACTCAGTCTCTCCTGGTACTTCCTCACACAGGTCTCCTTCCCAAGCTCACTTACTCTCACCACCCTCTTCACCCCAACATTCACTCTTCTTTTCTGAAAACCCATACAAATCTTCACCTTAGCCTCCACAAGATAATGATCAGACATCCCTCCAGTTGCACCTCTCAGCACATTAACATCCAAAAGTCTCTCTTTCGCACGCCTGTCAATTAACACGTAATCCAATAACGCTCTCTGGCCATCTCTCCTACTTACATAAGTATACTTATGTATATCTCGCTTTTTAAACCAGGTATTCCCAATCATCAGTCCTTTTTCCACACATAAATCTACAAGCTCTTCACCATTTCCATTTACAACACTGAACACCCCATGTATACCAATTATTCCCTCAACTGCCACATTACTCACCTTTGCATTCAAGTCACCCAACACTATAACCCGGACTTGTGCATCAAAACCACTAACACACTCATTCAGCTGCTCCCAAAATACTTGCCTCTCATGATCTTTCTTCTCATGCCCAGGTGCATATGCACCAATAATCACCCATCTCTCTCCATCAACTTTCAGTTTTACCCATATTAATCGAGAATTTACTTTTTTACATTCTATCACATACTTCCACAACTCCTGTTTCAGGAGTACTGCTACTCCTTCCCTTGCTTTGTCGCTGTCTCCCGCGTTTGCGAGGTAGCGCAAGGAAACAGACGAAAGAAATGGCCCAACCCACCCCCATACACATGTATATACATACGTCCACACACGCAAATATACATACCTACTCAGCTTTCCATGGTTTACCCCAGACGCTTCACATGCCCTGATTCAATCCACTGACAGCACGTCAACCCCGGTATACCACATCGATCCAATTCACTCTATTCCTTGCCCACCTTTCACCCTCCTGCATGTTCAGGCCCCAATCACACAAAATCTTTTTCACTTCATCTTTCCACCTCCAATTTGGTCTCCCACTTCTCCTCGTTCCCTCCACCTCCGACACATATATCCTGTTGGTCAATCTTTCCTTACTCATTCTCTCCATGTGACCAAACCATTTCAAAACACCCTCTTCTGCTCTCTCAACCACGCTCTTTTTATTTCCACACATCTCTCTTAACCTTACGTTACTTACTCGATCAAACCACCTCACACCACACATTGTCCTCAAACATCTCATTTCCAGCACATCCATCCTCCTGCGCACAACCCTATCCATAGCCCATGCCTCGCAACCATACAACATTGTTGGAACCACTATTCCTTTAAACATACCCATTTTTGCTTTCCGAGATAATGTTCTCGACTTCCACACATTCTTCAAGGCTCCCAGGATTTTCGCCCCCTCCCCCACCCTATAATCCACTTCCGCTTCCATGGTTCCATCCGCTGCCAGATCCACTCCCAGATATCTAAAACACTCCATTTCCTCCAGTTTTTCTCCATTCAAACTTACCTCACAATTGACTTGACCCTCAACCCTACTGTACCTAATTACCTTGCTCTTATTCAAATTTACTCTTAACTTTCTTCTTTCACACACTTTACCAAACTCAGTCACCAGCTTCTGCAGTTTCTCACATGAATCAGCCACCAGCTCTGTATCTTCAGCTAAGAACAACTGACTCACTTCCCAAGCTCTCTCATCCACAACAGACTTCATACTTGCCCCTCTTTCCAAAACTCTTGCATTCACTTCCCTAACAACACCATCCATAAACAAATTAAACAACCATAGAGAAATAACACACCCCTGCCGCAAACCTACATTCACTGAGAACCAATCACTTTCCTCTCTTCCGACACGGACACATGCCTTACATCCTCGATAAAAACTTTTCACTGCTTCTAACAACTTGCCTCCCACACCATATATTCTTAATACCTTCCACAGAGCATCTCTATCAACTCTATCATATGCCTTCTCCAGATCCATAAATGCTACATACAAATCCATTTGTTTTTCTAAGTATTTCTCACATACATTCTTCAAAGCAAACACCTGATCCACACATCCTCTACCACTTCTGAAACCACACTGCTCTTCCCCAATCTGATGCTCTGTACATGCCTTCACCCTCTCAATCAATACCCTCCCATATAATTTACCAGGAATACTCAACAAACTTATACCTCTGTAATTTGAGCACTCACTCTTATCATTATCATTATTATCATCTTGCTTGGTCGCTGTCTCCTGCGTTAGCGAGGTACCGCAAGGAAACAAATGAAACATTCGCCCAACACACCCACATACACATGTATTTGCATATACGTCCACACACGCAAATATACATACCTATACATCTCAACGTATACATACGTATACACACATAGACATATACATATATACACTTGTACATAATTCATACTGTCTGCCTTTATTCACTCTCATTGCCACCTCGCCACAATGCATGATATAACAACCCCCTCCCCCCTCATGTGTACGAGGTAGCGCTAGGAAAAGACAACAAAGGCCACATTCGTTCACACTCAGTCCCTAGCTGTCATGTAATAATGCACCGAAACCAGAGCTCTCTTTAAACATCCAGGCCCCACAGAACTTTCCTTTACCCTAGACACCTCATATGCCTTGGTTCAATCCAATGACAGCAAGTCGACCCCGGTACACCACATCGCTCCAATTCACTCTATTCCTTACATGCCTTTCACCCTCCTGCATGTTCAAGCCCCGATCACTCAAAATCTTTTTCACTCCATCTTTCCACCTCCAATTTGGTCTCCCACTTCTACTCGTTCCCTCCACCTCTGACACATATATCCTCTTGGTCAATCTTTCCTCAATCATTCTCTCCATGTGACCAAACCATTTCCAAACACCCTCTTCTGCTCTCTCAACCACACTCTTTATATTACCACACATTTCTCTTACCCTATCATTACTTACTCGATCAAACCACCTCAAACCACATATTGTCCTCAAACATCTCATTTCCAGCACATCCACCCTCCTCCACACAACTCTATCCATAGCCCACACCTCGAAACCATATAACATTGATGGAACCACTATTCCTTCAAACATATCCATTTTTGCTTTCCGAGATAATGTTCTCGACTTCCACACATTCTTCAATGCTCCAAGAACTTTCGCCCCATCCCTCACCCCATGATTCACTTCCAGGGTTCCATCCGCTGTGAAATCCACTCCCAGATATCTAAAACACTTCACTTCCTTCAGTTTTTCTCCAATCAAACTTACCTCCCAATTGACTTGACCCTCAACCCTACTGTACCTAATAGCCTTGCTCTTATTCACATTTACTCTCAGCTTTCTTCTTTGATACACTTTACCAAACTCAGTCACCAGCTTCTGCAGTTTCTCACATGAATCAGCCACCAGCGCTGTATCATCAGCGAACAACAACTGACTCACTTACCAAGCTCTTTCATCCACAACAGACTGCATAATTGCCTCTCTTTCCAAAATTCTTGCATTCACCTCCCTAACAACCACATAAATAAACAAATTAAATAAACATGGAGACATCACACACCCCTGCTGCAAACCTACATTCACTGAGGACCAATCACTTTCCTCTCTTCCTACATGCACACATGCCTTACATCCTCGATAAAAACATTTCACTGCTTCTAGTAATTTGCCTCCAACACCATATATTCTTAATACCTTCCACAGAGCATTGCTATCAACTCTATCATATGCCTTCTCCAGATCCATAAATGCTACATACAAATCCATTTCCTTTTTTAAGTATTTCTCATATACATTCTTCAAAGCAAACACCTGATCCACACATCCTCTACCACTTCTGAAACCACACTGCTCTTCCCCAATCTGATGCTCTGTATATACTTTCACCCTCTCAATCAATACACTCCCATATAATTTACCAGGAATACTCAACAAACTTATACTTCTGTAATTTGAGCACTCACTCTTATCCCCTTTGCCTTTGTACAATGGCACTATGCAAGCATTCCGCCAATCCTCAGGCACCTCACCATGAACCATACATACATTAAATAACCTTACCAACCAGTCAAATAAATTCACCCCTTTTTTAATGAATTCCACTGCAATACCATCCAAACCTGCTACCTTGCCGGCTTTCATCTTCCGCAAATCTTTTACTACCTCCTCTCTACCAAATCATTCTCCTTAACCCTCTCACTTTACACACCACCTCAACCAAAACACCCTATATCTGCCACTCTATCATCAAACACATTCAACAAACCTTCAAAATACTCACTCCATCTCCTTCTCACATCACGACTACTTGTTATCACGTCCACTGTAGCCCCCTTCATTGATGTTCCCATTTGTTCCCTTGTCTTATGCACTTTATTTACCTCCTTCCAAAACATCATTCTATTTTCCCTAAAATTTAATGATACTCTCTCACCCCAACTCTCATTTGCCCTCTTATTCACCTCTTACACCTTTCTCTTGACCTCCTGCCTCTTTCTTTTATACATCTCCCACTCATTTGCATTATTTCCCTGCAAAAATCGTCCAAATGCCTCTCTCTTCTCTTTCACTAACAATCTTACTTCTTCATCCCACCACTCACTACCCATTCTAATCTCCCCACCTCCCACTCTTCTCATGCCACAAGCATCTTTTGCGCAATCCATCACTGATTCCCTAAATACATCCCATTCCTCCCCCACTCCCCTTACATCCATTGTTCTCACCTTTTTCCATTCTGTACTCAGTCTCTCCTGGTACTTCCTCACACAAGTCTCCTTCCCAAGCTCACTTACTCTCACCACTCTCTTCACCCCAACATTCTCTCTTCTTTTCTGAAAACCTCTACAAATCTTCACCTTTGCCTCCACAAGATAATGATCAGACATCCCTCCAGTTGCACCTCTCAGCACATTAATATCCAAAAGTCTCTCTTTCCCAAGCCTATCAATTAACACATGATCCAATAACACTCTCTGGCCATCTCTCCTACTTACATTCGTATACTTATGTATATCTCGCTTATTAAACCAGGTATTCCCAATCACCAGTCCTTTTTCAGCACATAAATCTACAAGCTCTTCACCATTTCCATTTACAACACTGAACACCATATGTATACCAATTATTCCCTCAACTGCCACATTACTCACGTTTGCATTCAAATCACCCAACACTATATCCCGGTCTCGTGCATCAAAACCACTAACACACTCATTCAACTGCTCCCAAAACACTTGCCTCTCATGATCTTTCTTCTCATGCCCAAGCACATATACACCAATAATCACCCATCTCTCTACATCAACTTTCAATTTTACGCATATCAATCCAGAGTTTACTTTCTTACACTCTATCACACACTCCCATAACTCCTGTTTCAGGAGTAGTGCTACTCGTTCCCTTGCTCTTGTCCTCTCACTAACTTTACTCCCAAGACATTCTCAAACCACTCTTCACCTTTACCTTTGAGCTTCGTTTCACTCTGAGCCAAAACATCCAGGTTCCTTTCCTTAAGCATACTACCTATCTCTCCTTTTTTCTCATCTTGGTTACACCCACACACATTTAGACACCCCAATCTGAGCCTTCGAGGAGGATGAGCACTCCCCGCATGACTCCTTCTTCTGTTTCCCCTTTTAGAAAGTTAAAATACATGGAGGCGAGGGTTTCTAGCCCCCCTCTCCCGTCCCCTTTAGTCGCCTTCTGCGACACGTGAGGAATGCATGGGAAGTATTCTTTCTCCCCTATCCCCAGGGATACATATACAATATATATATATATATATATATATATATATATATATATATATATATATATATATATATATATATACATATATATATGTTCTGGAAGGAGGTAAATAAGGTGCGTAAGACAAGGGAGCAAATGGGAACTTCAGTGAAGGGTGCAAATGGGGAGGTGATAACAAGTAGTGGTGATGTGAGGAGATGGAGTGAGTATTTTGAAGGTTTGTTGAATGTGTTTGATGATAGAGTGGCAGATATAGGGTGTTTTGGTCGAGGTGGTGTGCAAAGTGAGAGAGTTAGGGAAAATGATTTGGTAAACAGAGAAGAGGTAGTAAAAGCTTTGCGGAAGATTAAAGCCGGCAAGGCAGCAGGTTTGGATGGTATTGCAGTGGAATTTATTAAAAAAGGGGGTGACTGTATTATTGACTGGTTGGTAAGGTTATTCAATGTATGTATGACTCATGGTGAGGTGCCTGAGGATTGGCGGAATGCGTGCATAGTGCCATTGTACAAAGGCAAAGGGGATAAGAGTGAGTGCTCAAATTACAGAGGTATAAGTTTGTTGAGTATTCCTGGTAAATTATATGGGAGGGTATTGATTGAGAGGGTGAAGGCATGTACAGAGCATCAGATTGGGGAAGAGCAGTGTGGTTTCAGAAGTGGTAGAGGATGTGTGGATCAGTGTTTGCTTTGAAGAATGTATGTGAGAAATACTTAGAAAAGCAAATGGATTTGTATGTAGCATTTATGGATCTGGAGAAGGCATATGATAGAGTTGATAGAGATGCTCTGTGGAAGGTATTAAGAATATATGGTGTGGGAGGCAAGTTGTTAGAAGCAGTGAAAAGTTTTTATCGAGGATGTAAGGCATGTGTACGTGTAGGAAGAGAGGAAAGTGATTGGTTCTCAGTGAATGTACGTTTGTGGCAGGGGTGTGTGATGTCTCCATGGTTGTTTAATTTGTTTATGGATGGGGTTGTTAGGGAGGTGAATGCAAGAGTTTTGGAAAGAGGGGCAAGTATGCACTCTGTTGGGGATGAGAGCTTGGGAAGTGAGTCAGTTGTTGTTCGCTGATGATACAGCGCTGGTGGCTGATTCATGTGAGAAACTGCAGAAGCTGGTGACTGAATTTGGTATAGTGTGTGAAAAAAGAACGTTAAGAGTAAATGTGAATAAGAGCAAGGTTATTAGGTACAGTAGGGCTGAGGGTCAAGTCAATTGGGAGGTAAGATTGAATGGAGAAAAACTGGAAGAAGTAAAGTGTTTTAGAAATCTGGGAGTGGATCTGGCAGCGGATGGAACCATGGAAGCGGAAGTGAATCATAGGGTGGGGGAGGGGGCGAAAATCCTGGGAACCTTGAAGAATGTGTGGAAGTCGAGAACATTATCTCGGAAAGCAAAAATGGGTATGTTTGAAGGAATAGTGGTTCCAACAATCTTGTATGGTTGCGAGGCATGGGCTATGGATAGAATTGTGCGCAGGAGGGTGAATGTGTTGGAAATGAGATGTTTGAAGACAATATGTGGTGTGAGGTGGTTTGATCAAGTAAGTAACGTAAGGGTAAGAGAGATGTGTGGAAATAAAAAGAGCGTGGTTGAGAGAGCAGAAGAGGGTGTTTTGAAATGTTTTGGGCACATGGAGAGAATGAGTGAGAAAAGATTGACCAACAGGATATATGTGTCAGAGGTGGAGGGAACGAGGAGAAGTAGGAGACCAAATTGGAGGTGGAAAGATGGAGTGAATAAGATTTTGAGTGATCGGGGCCTGAACATGCAGGAGGGTGAAAGGTGGGCAAGGAATAGAGTGAATTGGATCGATGTGGTATACCAGGGTCGACGTGCTGTAAATGGATTGAATCAGGGCATGTGAAGTGTCTGGGGTAAACCATGGAAAGTTCTGTGGGGCCTGGATATGGAAAGGGAGCTGTGGTTTCAGGCATTATTGCATGACAGCTGGAGACTGAGTGCGAGCGAATGGGGCCTTTGTTGTCTTTTTCTGGCACTGCCTCGCGCATATGAGGGGGGAGGGGGACGTTATTCAGTATGTGGTGGGGTGGCGATGGGGGTGAGTAGGGGAAGACAGTGTGAATTGTATGCATGTGTGTATATGTGTGTGTCGGTGTGTGTATATATGTGTGTATGTTGGGATGTAAGGGTGTGTATGTTTGCGTGTGTGGACGTGTGTGTGTGTGCATGTGCGTGGGTTGGGACATTTCTTTCGTCTGTTTCCTTGTACTACCTCGCGGGAGACAGCGACGAAGGAAAAGAAAAAATAATAAAATTATTTATTTTGGTTTGACGCTGTCTCCTGCATTAGCGAGGTAGTGCAAGGAAACAGACGAAAGAAATGACCCAACCCACCCACATACACATGCATATACATACATGTCCACCCACGCAAATATAAACTCACAGACATATACATATATACACATATGTACATAATTCATATTGTCTGCCTTTATTCATTCCCATCGCCACCCTGCCACACATGGAATAACAACCCCCCTCCCCCATCATGTGTGCGAGGTAGCGCTAGGAAAAGACAACAAAGGCCACATTCGTTCACACTCAGTCTCTAGCTGTCATGTAATAATGCACCAAAACCACAGCTCCCTTTCCACGTCAAGGCCCCACAGAACTTTCCATGGTTTACTCCAGACGCTTCGCATGCCCTGGTTCAATCCATTGACAGCACGTCGACCCCGGTATACCACATCATTCCAATTCACTCTATTCCTTGCACGCCTTTCACCCTCCTGCATGTTCAGGCCCCGATCACTCAAAATCTTTTACACTCCATCTTTCCACCTCCAATTTGGTCTCCCACTTCTCCTCGTTCCCTCCACCTCTGACACGTATTTCTTCTTGGTCAATCTTTACTCACTCATTCTCTCCATGTGATCAAACCATTTCAAAACACCCTCTTCTGCTCTCTCAACCATACTCTTTTTATTTCCACACATCTCTCTTACCCTTACATTACTTACTCGATCAAACCACCTCACACCACATATTGTCCTCAAACATCTCATTTCCAGCACATCCACCCTCCTGCGCACAACTCTATCCATAGCCCACGCTTCATAACCATACAACATTGTTGGAACAACTATTCCTTCAAACATACCCATTTTTGCTTTCCGAGATAATGTTCTCAACTTCCAAACACTCTTCAAGGCTCCCAGAATTTTCGCCCCCTACCCCACCCTATGATTCACTTCCGCTTCCATGGTTCCATCCGCTGCCAAATCCACTCCCAGATATCTAAAACACTTTACTTCCTCCAGTTTTCCTCCATTCAAACTTACCTCACAATTGACTTGACCCTCAACTCTACTGTACCTAATAACCTTGCTCTTATTAACATTTACTCTTAACTTTCTTCTTTCACACACTTTACCAAACTCAGTCACCAGCTTCTGCAGTTTCTCACATAAATCAGCCACCAGCGCTGAATCATCAGAGAACAACAACTGACTCACTTCCCAAGCTCTCTCATCCACAACAGACTTAATACTTGCCCCTCTTTCCAAAACTCTTGCATTCACATCCTAACAACCCCATCCATAAACAAATTAAACAACCATGGAGTCATCACACACCCCTGACGCAAACCTACATTCACTGAGAACCAATCACTTTCCTCGCTTCCTACACGTACACATGCCTTACATCCTCGATAAAAACTTTTCACGGCTTCTAACAACTTGCCTCCCACACCATATATTCTTAATACCTTCCACAGATCATCTCTATCAACTCTATCATATGCCCTCTCCAGATCCATAAATGCTACATACAAATCCATTTGCTTTTCTAAGTATTTCTCACATACATTCTTCAAAGCAAACACCTGATCCACACATCCTCTACCACTTCTGAAACCACACTGCTCTTCCCCAATCTGATGCTCTGTACATGCCTTCACCCTTCTCAATCAATACCCTCCCATATAATTTACCAGGAATACTCAACAAACTTATACCTCTGTAATTTGAGCACTCACTCTTATCCCCTTTGCCTTTGTACAATGGCACTATGGAAGCATTCCACCAATCCTCAGGCACCTCACCATGAATCATACACATATTAAATAACCTTACCAACCAGTCAACAATACAGTCACCCCCTTTTTTAATAAATTCCACTGCAATACCATCCAAACCTGTTGCCTTGCCGGCTTTCATCTTATGCAAAGCTTTTACTGCCTCTTCTCTGTTTACCAAATTATTTCCCCTAACCCTCTCACTTTGCACACCACCTCGACCAAAACACCCTATATCTGCCACTCTATCATCAAACACATTCAACAAACCTTCAAAATACTCACTCCATCTCCTTCTCACATCACCACTACCTGTTATCAACTCCCCATTAACCCCCTTCACTGAAGTTCCCATTTGCTCCCTTGTCTGACGCACTTTATTTACCTCCTTCTAAAACATATTTTTATTCTCCCTAAAATTTAATGATACTCTCTCATCCCAACTCTCATTTGCCCACTTATTCACCTTTTGCACCTTTTTCTTGACCTCTTGCCTCATTCTTTTATACATCTCCCACTCACTTGCATTTTTTCCCTGCAAAAGTCGTCCAAATGCCTCACTCTTCTCTTTCACTAATAATCTTACTTCTTCATCCCACCACATGCTACCCTTTCTAATCAACCCACCTCCCACGCTTCTCATGCCACAAGCATCTTTTGCGCAAGCCATCACTGCTTCCCTAAATACATCCCATTCCTCCCCCACTCCCCTTACCTCCTTTGTTCTCACCTTTTTCCATTCTGTACTCAGTCTCTCCTGGTAGTTCCTCAGACAAGTCTCCTTCCCAAGCTCACTTACTCTCACCACTCTCTTCACCCCAACATTCACTCTTCTTTTCTGAAAACCCCTACAAATCTTCACCTTTGCCTCCACAAGATAATGATCAGACATCCCTCCAGTTGCACCTCTCAGCACATTAACATCCAAAAGTCTCTCTTTCGCGCGCCTATCAATTAACACGTAATCCAAGAACGCTCTCTGGCCATCTCTCCTACTTACATACGTATACTTATGTATGTCTCGTCTTTTAATTCTAAACCAGGTATTCCCAATCACCAGTCCTTTCTCAGGACACAAATCCACAAGCTCTTCACTATTTCCATTTACAACACTGAACACCCCATGTATACCAATTATTCCCAATTATTATGTAAATAAAGTGCGTAAGACAAGGGAGCAAATGGGAACTTCTGTGAAGGGGGCTAATGGTGAGTTGATAACAAGTAGTGGTGATATGAGAAGGAGATGGAGTGAGTATTTTGAAGGTTTGTTGAATGCGTCTGATGATAGAGTGGCAGATATAGGGTGTTTTGGTCGAGGTGGTGTGCAAAGTGAGAGGGTTAGGGAAAATGATTTGGTAAACAGAGAAGAGGTAGTGAAAGCTTTGCGGAAGATGAAAGCCAGCAAGGCAGTAGGTTTGGATGGTATTGCAGTGGAATTTCTTAAAAAAAGGGGTGACTATATTGTTGACTGGTTGGTAAGATTATTTAATGTAAGTATGACTCATGGTGAGGTGCCTGAGGATTGGCGGAATGCTTGCATAGTGCCATTGTACAAAGGCAAAGGGGATAAGAGTGAGTGCTCAAATTACAGAGGAATAAGTTTGTTGGGTATTCCTGGTAAACTATATGGGAGGGTATTGATTGAGAGGGTGAAGGCATGTACAGAGCATCAGATTGGGGAAGAGCAGTGTGGTTTCAGAAGTGGTAGAGGATGTGTGGATCAGGTGTTTGCTTTGAAGAATGTATATGAGAAATACTTAGAAAAGCAAATGGATTTGTATGTAGCATTTATGGATCTGGAGAAGGCATATGATAAGAGTTGATAGAGATGCTCTGTGGAAGGTATTAAGAATATATGGTGTGGGAGGCAAGTTGTTAGAAGCTGTGAAAAGTTTTTATCGAGGATGTAATGCATGTGTACGTGTAGGAAGAGAGGAAAGTGATTGGTTCTCAGTGAATGTAGGTTTGCGGCAGGAGTGTGTGATGTCTCCATAGTTGTTTAATTTGTTTATGGATGGGGTTCTCAGGCAGGTGAATGCAAGAGTTTTGGAAAGAGGGGCATGTATGCAGTCTGTTGGGGATGAGAGAGCTTGGGAAGTGAGTCAGTTGTTGTTTGCTGATGATACAGCACTGGTGGCTGATTCATGTGAGAAACTGCAGAAGCTGGTGACTGAGTCTGGTAAAGTGTGTGAAAGAAGAGAGTTAAGAGTAAATGTGAATAAGAGCAAGGTTATTAGGTACAGCAGGGTTGAGGGTCAAGTCAATTGGGAAGTAAGTTTGAATGGAGAAAAACTGGAGGAAGTGGAGTGTTTTAGATATCTGGGAGTGGATCTGGCAGCGGATGGGACCATGGAAGCGGAAGTGGATCATAGGGTAGGGGAGGGGGGAAAATTCTGGGAGCCTTGAAGAATGTTTGGAAGTCGAGAACATTATCTCGGAAAGCAAAAATGGGTATGTTTGAAGGAATAGTTGTTCCAACAATGTTCTATGGTTGTGAGGTGTGGGCTATGGATAGAGTTGTGCACAGGAGGGTGGATGTGCTGGAAATGATATCTTTGAGGACAATATGTGGTGTGAGGTGGTTTGATCGAGTAAGTAATGTAAGAGTAAGAGAGATGTGTGGAAATAAAAAGAGTGTGGTTGAGAGAGCAGAAGAGGGTGTTTTGAAATGGTTTGGTCACATGGAGAGAATGAGTGAGGAAAGATTGACAAAGAGGATATATGAGTCGGAGGTGGAGGGAACGAGGAGAAGTGGGAGACCAAATTGGAGGTGGAAAGATGGAGTGAAAAAGATTTTGAGTGATCGGGGCCTGAACATGCAGGAGGGTGAAAGGCGTGCAAGGAATAGAGTGAATTGGAATGATGTGGTATACCGGGGTCGACGTGCTATCAATGGATTGAACCAGGGCATGTGAAGTGTCTGGGGTAAACCATGGAAAGTTCTGTGGGGCCTGGATGTGGAAAGGGAGCTGTTTTGGACAATCACATGTTTACCAAATGGCGTCCTAGCTTCGTCTCTTCGATGCATATCAACTGACTGTTATATTTCTCTCTTGTGTCTCCCCTGATGATGTGATTATTACACGAAAGTGCACTTGGGAACTTTTCGTGTTGCATTTTCCCCGTGGACTCATAGGAATATCCTGTTTATGGATGGGGTTGTTAGGGAGGTGAATGCAAGAGTTTTGGAAAGAGGGGCAAGTATGAAGTCTGTTGTGAATGAGAGAGCTTGGGAAGTGAGTCAGTTGTTGTTCGCTGATGATACAGTGCTGGTGGCTGATTCATGTGAGAAACTGCAGAAGCTGGTGACTGAGTTTGGTAAAGTGTGTGAAAGAAGAAAGTTAAGAGTAAATGTGAATAAGAGCAAGGTTATTAGGTACAGTAGGGTTGAGGGTCAAGTCAATTGGGAGGTAAGTTTGAATGGAGAAAAACTGGAGGAAGTAAAGTGTTTTAGATATCTGGGAGTGGATCTGGCAGCGGATGGAACCATGGAAGCGGAAGTGGATCATAGGGTGGGGGAGGGGGCGAAAATCCTGGGAGCCTTGAAGAATGTGTGGAAGTCGAGAACATTATCTTGGCAAG
Source organism: Panulirus ornatus (assembly GCF_036320965.1). Taxonomy (NCBI): domain Eukaryota; kingdom Metazoa; phylum Arthropoda; class Malacostraca; order Decapoda; family Palinuridae; genus Panulirus; species Panulirus ornatus. The sequence goes on from NC_092260.1 coordinate 1,946,217, forward strand.
CAAAAATGGCTATGTTTGAAGGAATAGTGGTTCCAACAATGTTGTATGGTTGCGAGGCGTGGGCTATGGATAGAGTTGTGCGCAGGAGGGTGGATGTGCTGGAAATGAGATGTTTGAGGACAATGTGTGGTGTGAGGTGTTTGAGCGAGTAAGTAACGTAAGGGTAAGAGAGATGTGTGAAAATAAAAAGAGCGTGGTTGAGAGAGCAGAAGAGGGTGTTTTGAAATGGTTTGGGCACATGGAGAGAATGAGTGAGGAAAGATTGATCAAGAGGATATATGTGTCGGAGGTGGAGGGAACGAGGAGAAGTGGGAGACCAAATTGGAGGTGGAAAGATGGAGTGAAAAAGATTTTGTGTGATCAGGGCCTGAACATGCAGAAGGGTGAAAGGAGGGCAAGGAATAGAGTGAATTGGATCGATGTGGTATACCGGGGTTGACGTGCTGTCAGTGGATTGAATCAGGGCATGTGAAGCGTCTGGGGTAAACCATGGAAAGCTGTGTAGGTATGTATATTTGCGTGTGTGGATGAATGTATGTACATGTGTATGGGGGTGGGTTGGGCCATTTCTTTCGTCTGTTTCCTTGCGCTACCTCACAAACGTGGGAGACAGCGACAAAGCAAGAAAAAAAAAAAATATGTGTGTGTGTGTGTGTATACGTTGAGATGTATAGGTATGTATATACATGTGTATGTGTGTGGGTTGAGCCATTCTTTCGTCTGTTTCCTTGCACTGCCTCACTAACCTGGGAGACGGTGACAAAGTATAAATATATAAATAAATATCTTTTTATATATATCTTATTTAACTTTGTTGCTGTCTCCTGTGTTGGTGAGGTAGCACAAGGAAACAGACAAAAGAATGGTCTCATCTTTAAGCTCCCCTCTTTTGGCTTCCCTCCCTCACTTCACTCCTTCATATATAGCTTCCTCTCCAGTTGATCTATCTCTAAGATTGTTGAAAGATCATCCTTTCCCCTCCAATCTCCAACAGCGGTGTCCCTCAAGGTTTTGTCCTGACGCTTACACTTTTTCTCTTTACTGACAATTTCCTCTCTTCCACAAATAACCACATTTATTCATATGCTGAAGACTGAACACAGCATTCATCCACATACTTTAATTTCGCTACTTCTTCTCTCAATCTGCATCTCGTCTTGACATGGCTTCCTTATCAAACTCAAATTTGGACAGGATACCTCAGTGGGGTAGACAAAATCTCATTAATTCTAATGCCTCCAAGACCCAGTTTCTTCCCACCTCTCAATCAGAAACTCTTCACAACTCTTGTCTCTACTTTGATGGCTCTGTAATTCCACCTCTTGACTAAATGAACATACTTAGTATTTCTGTAACATCCACTTTTTCTTGGAAACCCCACTTTACAGAGTTAGCTAAGTCTGCCTATAAGAGACTAGGAGTCCTGTTTAGATGTCAAAATTTCTTGTTTTTTGAACTGTTGCTCTAATTATACAAAAGATTGATTTTTCCTTGTGCCACTCTCACCTCTAGGATGATTTTAGCTCTGCATCCTTACTTGACAAAGTGTAGTCGAAAGATGTCCGACATATAAATTCTCCCAGGATAACTTCAAAACTTTACCCTCTTGCCCTGCACTGCAATGTTGGTTCACTTTGCTATTCCTGTTGGTATTTCTTTGGTTCTTGCTCCCAAGCTGGCTGCTTGTATGCCCCACCACTATCTAGCCTATGCAATACTCAACAAGCTGCTGCATCACATGATTATTCTGTGGCCAATGGCGATTCAAGGATGAGCCATTCTGATAACTGTTTCTTTACCTACGCCTCGAGACTCTGGGGCTCTACTTTCTCATGTCTTTCCCAACAACTATGACCAGGCGCATTTCAAAAGACAGGTTTCTCACTTCCTCCAAAATTCATATATACTGTCCCTTGTCTCTTCTTTTTCCCTTTCTCTACATTTCAATCAAGGCCAAGCCTTGATGTGGACTTTTGTCCATGACTGGAGCCCAATGTAAAAAAGAATAATACTTGGAAAATGAAGATTATCTTCATCCCATAAACATTACAAACAATGACAGAAATAACTTAGTAAACAGCTAATCTATCTATTCATAACAAACCTTGATATGAAAAATAATCAATTTCATTATAAATAACAACTTTATCTCCATTCAAAAGCTAAAGTAGATATGAGATCTAAGCTTACCACAGTCAACAGTAAAATATGCAAAACAACTGCTCAGCACCAGGATAACAAAATGCTCATGCTATATTAGCCTATAATGGGATATCACCACAACAAACAAAAATGATGAAAAACATGAGGCTTGCCTGCAAATGAAGATAAAAAGTATTGGCATAAAGAAACACAAATGAAAATAAATTCAAACATTTTTTGTACATATCCACAGACTATCTGATCCTCAAGAACAATATAATACGAAGCTTACATAAAGAACCGACTTGTACACTAGGCAAATAATGCAGAAACTTACTATGCCATGCACCACCTGATGTCAAGGTGGATACCTGGTAGACACCTGGTGCAATCTTTGGGAATCTTCATCCCCACAGCCCTGGCTGTTGGATTTGGATGTTCATCAACCTGAGTGTTGGAAGCCACAGCCCTTAGGCCTACAAAACCCCAACAGACTGACGGATCTGGTACACTTTGTGGGTACTTGTTCAGTGCACTTAAACTTCTCCACTGTGCACCCCATCCTCTTTCTGATGGTAACTGGCAAGGTGCTGAAGAGTCTTAGACCCCATATCTCTAAGGTGTTCTCCCTTTCTGTGCATACCACACCTTAGGATTCCTTAGGTAGTATCTAACACAGTCTCCCATGCCTGTCAGAGTAGTCACATGTTACTTCTGAATATAAGGTAGGATCTTCCAGGTATAGATGATGATAAACCTCTCCCGTCTGTGCTCCAGGGAGCATAGCCTCAAGAGATTTCAGCTGTTCCCAGTAATTTAGGTCCTTTACCACATTAATATGGGCTCTGAAAGATCTCTGAACATTTTCTAATTGCATAATTTTGCCCAGTTTACAGGGTGATGTTAGGATACTACAATATTCAATATGTGAAAGAATCAGTGCTTTGAATATCAACGATGGTGTTTCTTCTCTTATTCTGATGGTCTGTAATATTCAGCTGGCCATCCTTTTGCAACCATTTTGTTGTGTTCACTGAAGGTTAGGTCATTAAACATTATTTACTCCAAGGTCTTTCACATTATTCAACTAGTCTATGATAACACCAATGTCTGAGTGATATCCTGTGTTGTTTTTTTTACTTCCTTTTCCCCCATAACCAATAAAAAACATGTTATTCCCAATTATCCAGTTAAAGATTTTGCTCATGTCTCTTTGAAGCCTTACTGCATCTTCTAATGATGTAATTTTCATACTATTCTTTAATCATCTGCAAAGGATGATATGATACTATGGCTCATGTCTGCATCCATGTCAGATATATGAATGAGGAATAGGAGTGAGGAACAGGAGTGGTGCTGGTGCAAGTACAATTCCTTGGAAGATTGAGCTTTTTACAGTGGAGGCAATGGAGATGGCATAGTGTATAACTACGTGTCATGATCAGCTAGCTGAAAAGTTGTATATCCATCTCCCAATTTTTCCTGTTATTCTCATCTTTTGCATTGTCAAATGCTTTTGCTGAATGTGTAAATCATAACAGTATTTTCTTATTTTATGAAACTTCAGCAATCCTGTATTTTCTTTTTTTATCCAAAGCAACTGAGGGAGGCAAAATCTTCCCAACCTGGAACCATGTTGTCCTGAGCTGTGGAGATTGCTCACTTCCATAAATTCCATTAGCTTGTCTCTTAAGACTCTTTTGAAGATTTAATTATGTGCTATCAGTCAGTAGTATTTTAGGACTACTTTGCTTCCACTTCTGTAGAGTTGAGTGATGTGGGTCAGTCTCAAACTCTCTTGAGTGATGGCAAAAACTAGAATTTTTCTCCAATAGATATTCAGTGCACGTGCTACAGATATTTTGCATTTCTTTATGAAGACTGAGTTCCAAGGCCTGGAACTGAGTGCATGGGCATGATCTCAATGGAGCTCTCAACATCTTATGTTGAGGTGGTTATAATTACTATGCGTAAACTTGGGGGATTATTGTTTAGGAAAAAGTCTGCTGGGTCATTTATCATTAATGTGGTTTTTGACTAAATGAATACTGACTCATGTTGCCTTTTCAGAGCTTCACTCATCTCCTGGCAGTCATCTGTAAAAGACTTTCCTCTGTTTTAAGTGGAAAAATGGAGTTTGTGGTTCTGGTCGAATCTATGTTTCATATTTGTTCCAAAAATTCTTGAGAATTGGCATCTGGTGGGCTATACATTAATGCAATAACTAGGTTTGGGTTTTCAACCTTAACAACGAGTGCTTCTACATCATTTGAGGAGTTCAGGAGCTCAGTTGTTATAAGAGTGTCTACAATATACAGTCCAAATCATCAACATGATCTAGTCCTGTCGCACCTATACAGGTTGTAGTTTGGGATCCACACTTCACTATTCATGTGGTCTTTTGTGTATTTCAGTAAAGTCTGCAAATACTGCATTTGACTCATTTAGCAATCCATTCATAAATGGGAATTTATATATTCTATGTGATTTATGTCCTTGAATGTTGGTGTATTTGAAGGATGTTACATGGCTTGTCTCTGTATTGTTTTGGGGGAGTAATATGCTCTGTTCTGCTGAATTTGGCAGAATCCTTTGAGTTCCCTCACCATTCTGAACTAAGAAGTCAGTGTCATATCTTCCAATGGCAGTTTTTCCCTGCTTCTATTTGGCCCTGTATCTCTGACTGAAAGACATGCATTGTCATGAGCACAAGGGATGTCTCTTTGTTCCTGATGAGTGGAAGTTCTTACAATCCTCCTTCAAGCAGCACCTAGATTCTAGAGACAGTTTGCAAAATTCTAGATGGTAGAAACTGCACCCTTCCCCATACTGGCACTTACATTTTTTAAGCCAATCCAAACATTTTCTAGGCTATTTACATTTTCCCTAGTATCACATACCAGTCTTGTAACTTCCCTTCACGAAGTATCAACAGATTTGTCCATCCCTCAGACTGTTCATTTATTGTCATATCTCACTCTCTCCAAGTCTAAGGCTTGGTCGAGAGTTTTCTGGATTCCACTTTCCTCTCTCCCCACTCTTTCCCTGTCTGAGACAGTATGAATGTCCTTTTCAGAACCTATATTTGTGGTAGAAATTTCCTGGCCCCCAAAGTCTCTCTCTCCTTCCATACCTGAGGCAATGTTCGTCTCTATCTCTAATCATGTCTGCTTACTATTTCCTGGCCTCCGCTTCCTCGTTCTCCTTCCATACCTAAATCGGCATCTCCGTCTCCTTCAGTGCTCATGTCTGTAGTTAAAGTTTCCTGCACTCTTACTTCCAACAAACATTTCCACAGTGGACTTTTCCCTTATAGCTATGTCTGGGTCAATTAGGTTCTCTAAAACACTCTACTACAACATTTTCCCATTTCTGAGTTTTCATCTGAGCATTCAATGGAAATGTTGTGCGACATCTTCCACTTCATGTAAAGTGAGGGTAGTACTTTTGAAAACTTTACCTTATTTGCCTCAGCTTCCTACTTAATATTTCCACATGCGATAATATGTGCATGTGCAGTACACAACCAGCACATACTGTCCACCTATAAAACACTCTTGACATTTTCCATCATGTTACAGCCTATAACAATTTGTGAAGATAAGAGCCTTTTACTAGATAATAGGACACTAGTGTTAGCAGCCTTTAGTTTTCATATATGTTTCGGACGACAACACTTTCAGAAGTACTTTGCAGCTCACTATACATGCCTGCCAGTACTCCTGGAGTACCTCATACATTTGACAGTGGAGCAAGAGCAAGTGGCACACATATACAATGTTTCACCAAATTGAGTTGCATGCTATTTTATTCAGAAAATTAAATTTTTGTTAATCATACTAAGCTTATGGAAAAGTTCTTTTAGAATATCTGAAATGTCTCACACATACAACTTCATGTAAAGTGAGGGTAGTACTTTTGAAAACTTTACCTTATTTGCCTCAGCTTCCTACTTAATATTTCCACATGCGATAATATGTGCATGTGCAGTACACAACCAGCACATACTGTCCACATATAAAACACTCTTGACATTTTCCATCATGTTACAGCCTATAACAATTTGTGAAGATAAGAGCCTTTTACTAGATAATAGGACACTAGTGTTAGCAGCCTTTAGTTTTCATATATGTTTCGGACGACAACACTTTCAGAAGTACTTCGCAGCTCACTATACATGCCTGCCAGTACTCCTGGAGTACCTCATACATTTGACAGTGGAGCAAGAGCAAGTGGCACACATATACAATGTTTCACCAAATTGAGTTGCATGCTATTCTATTCAGAAAATTAAATTTTTGTTAATCATACTAAGCTTATGGAAAAGTTCTTTTAGAATATCTGAAATGTCTCACACATAGAACATACAGTGGATATCAAGACTGCCAAAGTGAAAGGGTTAAGAACATCAGCATTCACACAGAATCATTACAAATGGAGCAATTCTCTCTCCCTCTTTAGTTCACTTACTTTACTAAAGCATAAATAATATTTGCTGGTGCGCTAAATAATAAATAACTAATATAAAGCATACATACCATCAGCCTAAAAACATATTTAATCTCCAATTTCATAGTTTGCCTCTGAGGTGTAAAATAAAGGGCAGGGCACTCTGCTTATGGTTGAATACTGAAGCACTTTTCATAGGCACCTGCAAAGGTGTACCCAAACTCAACCAGCAAGAGTTTACATCACAAGTAGGAGTCAACTTTGGCAAGGCTGTATCAGGTGGAATACAGTCTCGTCAAGGACCTTCTCACTTCAAAGGAGTCTACATTTCCCGGCAACTGAAAATATCACAGCCTTTGACTGCAGGAGCCTCTGGAAAGACGTCCTGGTTACACAAGGACTCATTCTTAGAAAGAGATCCTTGATGAATTGGAGCTAAATCAATATGCATCAGCACACAAAGTTACATGGGGATACAAAATAATCTGAGAGCAGAACTCAGGTGTAAAACATATCCATGGAATGGTTAGTTGCACACACATGCATAGACATGGATATGGACACCACGAATATTGGAATTTATATTCCTTTAATCTGCAAAGGTAAACTAATGAAAATCAAAGACACTGTCAAAGATAAGAAAGAAGGGATTTTCAAATGATGTAGCTTTATGAATATCTTCATCAAAAGGATGTCAGTTCAAAAATTGATGGAGCATGGCAAATTAGAATTTCAAATTCTATAAGTCTGTTAAGTATACCATGAAAAGTGTATGCAAGAATATTAACTGACACAGAGATGGAAGTGACTGAATGCCAAATAAGTGAAGTGCAAGGGGGTTTTGGGGATATGTGGATCAAATTTTTGTTGTAAAGATGACTGTGGAAAAGGTGCAAGAGGTGAAAAAGAGGGCAAATGAGAGTTGGGGTGAGAGAGTATCATTAAATTTTAGGGAGAATAAAAAGATGTTCTGGAAGGAGGTAAATAAAGTGCATAAGACAAGAGAGCAAATGGGAACTTCAGTGAAGGGGGCAAATGGGGAGGTGATAACAAGTAGTGGGGATGTGAGAAGGAGATGGAGTGAGTATTTTGAAGGTTTGTTGAATGTGTTTGATGATTGAGTGGCAGATACAGGGTGTTTTGGTTGAGGTGGTGTGCAAAGTGAGAGGGGTAGGGAAAATGATTTGGTAAACAGAGAAGAGGTATTAAAAGCTTTGCGGAAGATGAAAGCCGGCATGGCAGCAGGTTTGGAAGGTATTGCAGTGGAATTTATTAAAAAAGGGGGTGACTGTATTGTTGACTGGTTGGTAAGGTTATTTGATATATGTATGATTCATGGTGAGGTGCCTGAGGATTGGCGGAATGCTTACATAGTGCCATTGTACAAAGGCATTGGGGATAAGAGTGAGTGCTCAAATTACAGAGGTATAAGTTTGGTGAGTATTCCTGGTATTGATTGAGAGGGTGAAGGCATGTACAGAGCATCAGATTGGGGAAGAGCAGTGTGGTTTCAGAAGTGGTAGAGGATGTGTGGATCAGGTGTTTGCTTTGAAGAATGTATGTGAGAAATACTTAGAAAAGCAAATGGATTTGTATGTAGCATTTATGGATCTGGAGAAGGCATATAATAGAGTTGATAGAGATGCTCTGTGGAAGGTACTAAGAATATATGGTATGGGAGGCAAGTTGTTAGAAGCAGTGAAAAGTTTTTATCAAGGATGTAAGGCATGTGTACGTGTAGGAAGAGAGGAAAGTGATTGGTTCTCAGTGAATGTACGTTTGTGGCAGGGGTGTGTGATGTCTCCATGGTTGTTTAATTTGTTTATGGATGGGGTTGTTAGGGAGGTGAATGCAAGAGTTTTGGAAAGAGGGGTAAGTATGCAGTCTGTTGGGGATGAGAGAGCTCGGGAAGTGAGTCAGTTGTTGTTCGCTGATGATACAGCTCTGGTGGCTGATTCATGTGAGAAACTGCAGAAGCTGGTGACTAAGTTTGGTAAAGTGTGTGAAAGAAGAAAGTTAAGAGTAAATGGGAATAAGAGCAAGGTTATTAGGTACAGTAGGGTTGAGGGTCAAGTCAATTGGGATGTAAGTTTGAATGGAGAAAAACTGGAGGAAGTAAAGTGTTTTAGATATCTGGGAGTGGATCTGGCAGCGGATTGAACCATGGAAGCGGAAGTGAATCATAGGGTGGGGGAGGGGGCGAAAATCCTGGGAGCCTTGAAGAATGTGTGGAAGTCGAGAACATTATCTCTGAAAGCAAAAATGGCAATGTTTGAAGGAATACTGGTTCCAACAATGTTGTATGGTTGCGAGGCATGGGCTATGGATAGAGTTGTGCGCAGGAGGGTGGATGTGCTGGAAATGAGATGTTTGAGGACAATATGTGGCGTGAGGTGGTTTGATCGTGTAGGTAATGTAAGGGTAAGAGAGATGTGTGGAAATAAAAAGAGCATGGTTGAGAGAGCAGAAGAGGGTGTTTTGAAATTGTTTGGGCACGTGAAGAGAATAAGTGAGGAAAGATTGACCAAGATGATATATGTGTCGGAGGTGGAGGGAACGAGAAGGGAAAGAGAAGAAGCGGAAGATGAAAGCCGGCAAGGCAGCAGGTTTGGATGGTATTGCACTGGAATTTATTAAAAAAGGGGGTGACTGTATTGTTGACTGGTTGGTAAGGTTATTTGATATATGTATGATTCATGGTGAGGTGCCTGAGGATTGGCGGAATGCTTACATAGTGCCATTGTACAAAGGCATAGGGGATAAGAGTGAGTGCTCAAATTACAGAGGTATAAGTTTGTTGAGTATTCCTGGTATTGATTGAGAGGGTGAAGGCATGTACAGAGCATCAGATTGGGGAAGAGCAGTGTGGTTTCAGAAGTGGTAGAGGATGTGTGGATCAGGTGTTTGCTTTGAAGAATGTATGTGAGAAATACTTAGAAAAGCAAATGGATTTGTATGTAGCATTTATGGATCTGGAGAAGGCATATGATAGAGTTGATAGAGATGCTCTGTGGAAGGTATTAAGAATATATGGTGTGGGAGGCAAGTTGTTAGAAGCAGTGAAAAGTTTTTATCGAGGATGTAAGGTATGTGTACGTGTAGGAAGAGAGGAAAGTGATTGGTTCTCAGTGAATGTAGGTTTGCGGCAGGGGTGTGTGATGTCTCCATGGTTGTTTAATTTGTTTATGGATGGGGTTGTTAGGGAGGTGAATGCAAGAGTTTTGGAAAGAGAGGCAAGTATGAAGTCTGTTGGGGATGAGAGAGCTTGGGAAGTGAGTCAGTTGTTGTTCGCTGATGATACAGCGCTGGTGGCTGATTCATGTGAGAAACTGCAGAAGCTGGTGACTGAGTTTGGTAAAGTGTGTGAAAGAAGAAAGTTAAGAGTAAATGTGAATAAGAGCAAGGTTATTAGGTACAGTAGGGTTGAGGGTCAAGTCAATTGGGAGGTAAGTTTGAATGGAGAAAAACTGGAGGAAGTGAAGTGTTTTAGATATCTGGGAGTGGATCTGGCAGCGGATGGAACCATAGAAGCAGAAGTGGATCATAGGGTGGGGGAGGGGGCGAAAATTCTGGGAGCCTTGAAGAATGTGTGGAAGTCGAGAACATTATCTCGGAAAGCAAAAATGGGTATGTTTGAAGGAATACTGGTTCCAACAATGTTGTATGGTTGCGAGGCATGGGCTATGGATAGAGTTGTGCGCAGGAGGGTGGATGTGCTGGAAATGAGATGTTTGAGGACAATATGTGGTGTGAGGTTGTTTGATCGAGTAGGTAATGTAAGGGTAAGAGAGATGTGTGGAAATAAAAAGAGCATGGTTGAGAGAGCAGAAGAGGGTGTTTTGAAATGGTTTGGGCACGTGGAGAGAATAAGTGAGGAAAGATTGACCAAGAGGATATATGTGTCGGAGGTGGAGGGAACGAGAAGTGGGAGACCAAATTGGAGGTGGAAAGATGGAGTGAAAAAGATTTTGAGTGATCGGGGCCTGAACATGCAGGAGGGTGAAAGGCGGGCAAGAAATAGAGTGAACTGGATCGATGTGGTATACCGGGGTCAACGTGCTGTCAATGGATTGAATCAGGGCATGTGAAGCGTCTGGGGTAAACCATGGAAAGTTCTGTGGGGCCTCGATGTGGAAAGGGAGCTGTGGTTTCAGGCATTATTACATGACAGCTAGAGACTGAGTGTGAACGAATGGGGCCTTTGTTGTCTTTTCCTAGCGCTACCTCGCACACATGAGGGGGGAGGGGGATGTTATTCCATGTGTGGCGAGGTGGCGATGGGAATAAATAAAGGCAGACAGTATGAATTATGTACATGTGTATATATGTATATGTCTGAGTGTGTATATATATATATGTGTACATTGAGATGTATAGGTATGTATAATTGCGTGTGGGGACGTGTATGTATATACATGTGTATGGGAGTGGGTTGGGCCATTTCTTTCGTCTGTTTCCTTGCGCTACCTTGCAAACATGGGAGACAGCGATAAAGCAAAATAAATAAATAAAATAGATATATATATATGGATGAAGTGATAAAAGAGATGAAAGCAAAACTAGGGAAAAGAGGTGCAGAGATGGAATGTGGCAGTGAGATATGGTGATTTGTGGCAAGACTGATTGTGGATGATACTATGTTGTTTGCAGAGAATGAAAAGGAGTTGCAGAAGATTGTAAGTGTGTTTTATGATCTGTGTAAGTGGAGGAGACTGAAGGTAAATGCAAATAAGAATATAGTGGTGGTGTCTGAAAGGAAACGGAGTGAAAGTATAGATTTTGTAAAACCACATAAGTTGAAAGAAGAAAGTGTACTAAATTGTGCTGTGGATATGGGGGAGGAAAAAGACTGGAAGAAGTGAGGGAATTTAAGAATCTGGGAGCTGTCTTGGGTAAGTGTGTTGATATGGAAGAAAAGGTAAGGGAGAGAGCAGTACAGGGTAGAAGAGTTATTGGGTCCCTAAATAGAATAACGAAGTATGGAAATGGAGAGGCTTAAGGAACAGCATAGCCCTCCCATCCCTGACCTATACAGCCAAAACATGGAAGTGAAATGAGGCACAGAGGTTAAGAATCCAGGCTCTGGATATGAGTTATCTGAGAAGAGCATGTGGTGTGACTACATGAAATGAAGAAAGAAATTGAAAGGGTATATGAGAGATGTGGTATGGAAAGGAATGCAAAGGGAATGAATTGTGAAGCGGTAGAATGGGTGAAACGTAATACTTTTGAGATGATTTGGGCATGTAGAAAGAATACAAGACTGGGAGTTAACAAGAAGAATGCATGATAGTACAATTAAAGGGGTTGGTGCAAGTAGAAGACCACCCGTGACATGGGCAAATAGGGTGGAGGAATACTGGAGGGAGAGAAATAGAAGAATGCATGGAACGGTGTATGCGAGGGAGGCATGTAAGGACAGGGATTTACTCTTTTGCTGTAGCCACCCCTTGAAGAGAGTTCCTGAAAGGAATGGGCATTAGGAATATAGATAGATAGAAAAGAGATAATGCAATGTGCAACTTATAACTATGTTGGGGAGAGCTGTGCAAAAAAAATGCAAACTTTAAAATACCTTAAATATGCATAATGCACAACACAACTGTCCAGAAATATACTTGAATCCTTTAATATGATGGACTATAATGAAGGATATATAGCCCAGAAGGACCTTATGGGAGTTAAGTGTATCAAAACATATAAATGTAATACTTCAGTTAAAGATGGAGTTCAAAAAATAATCCAATTGGCTGCTCAGTTTCAGACCTGATTATCAGAGCTGTTAAAGCTGACTTGATATTCAAAGCAAATGCTGCAGACATTCACAACACTAAAAATTCTAAAGCATGTGCAATTACATATCATGGTTAAACTGTTTATATCATATATCAACATTCATTATCCTAAGTACCACTTACAACTACTTATTGGGGACTTCTCATTCTGATGGAGAGGGGATGATTTGTCCTCATCTTTCTGCAAAGTAAAATAAGGAAGATAATCAAGATACAAACCAAAACCTTCAGCTGTTAGTTTATCATAACAGGGAAAAAATAAGAAATCAATGTAACATATTTGATGCATAAAAGTCTGAAATGAAATGAAGAAATAGATCTCACACTCATGAAATCATCTCCTTATAAGAATAAAAATAAATTTCAACAACTGATCAAGTTTCTAAGGAAATACTTTAGACATCAAAAACTGTAAATACTTCTCTTGGTAGAGTCCCTCTTCCTTACTATAATACTTGGCTAATAAGAAGTATTAATGCAATTATAGCAGTTTTACAAAGAAATGTCATATACCAATGGTCAACAAAATTTCAACTTTTTTCTTTTTGTCTCACAAATTAAAGTAGGTGGACCTTGTAGTACTTTTTATGCTGAATTTGAATCTTTTAGAATTTTTTGATCAGGCACGGTTAGATTTTACAATAAGTGTATATTACTCATTCATAAATAAGGCAGGTATTACACTTAAAAAACTTACTCCTAAAGTGTAGAAAAGTACAATTTTTGGCTATATTTGGCCTAGGGAACACCCCTTCTTAGTGTCCAGCAGTAATCTGCCAACACAGAGGGGATCCACTTTCCTTGGTAACACTTTTCCAAGTCCAAAATGTCCTCGTGAAATCTTTTGCCATTCTCATCACTGACTGACCCAAGATTTTCCAGGATAAAGTCTAGGTAAAATCTAAGTGCAAGTCGAAAAAGTGAATCTTTAGACTCATATTGCACCCCAGAGCTTTATATGAAGTCAACAGATCTTTCAGATCACAGTAGTTTTCTGATCTCTGATTCCCCCAAATCCTTGCAAACTCTCTTAAATGATAGCCATGCAGTTTTTTCAACTTCATTTAGCTCTTTATCGAACTTTCATCTCAAAGCAGTTCCTTGATCTGTGGTCATACAAAAATAATCTCCTTGATTTTTGCATCACTGATTCAGGGCAAAACATTCCTCAAATATATGAATCCATGGCCAGATTTATCCATATCTTTGACAAAGTTCTTCATCAACCCGGGCTTAATATGCGAAGGAGGCAGATGAATTTTCTCAGGATCAACAAGAGGAGGATTGATGACATTCTTCTCCAATGGAGTCAGTGATGTTCGTTTTAGCCACACTTTCTTTACATAATGATTTTTCTTGTCCCAGCTGTCCCACTCAAAGAGAAAACAACAGAACTTCATGTAATAAAGTTGCATTCCGAGTAAAAGTGCCACAACATTTAGGTCACCTACCACATACATTCCACTTAAAGTCCCCATTCTTAATTTTTTCAAAAGAAGCTTCATGTTATCATACAAGTCCTTCATGTTAGCCACAGGAGCCAGAAGAATGGAGGGGAACTTATTTTCATTGTGGAGTAGAACAGCTTTCAAGCTTACTTTTGATGAGTCAATAAACAAGCGCCACTCATCAGTGTTATATTCATGGCCAAGTGTCGCCATAACAAAATGAACATCATTGCAAAACACCAGACCATCTTCGAGGGAGAAAATTCTTTGAAAATGGCATGATGATCATGATAAAAATAAATTTTAGATTCATTCTGCAGGAGATTTCAGCCCTTTAACCTGGAGCTCAAAAGTTTGGCTTGTTTCTTACACAAATCTAAATAATGGACAAGATCATTAAGATTTCCCTGACTCAGCAAATGTGTTCACTTGAAGAACATCTTGCCTCAAATGCTGGATCCATATTGTTCTCCATTTGGTCTACTTTCTCATCACCAGACTCATCATCATCAGTGTCATGTTTCTTGGAGGCTCTGGCATAGGTAATTCCTGACTGTGAGGTACAGGCCTCATAGCAGATGGTAAATTAGGATACTCAACAGTGTGCTTGGATTTTGATGTTATACCATTTATATCTGTCAGGCAGAAGTAGTAATCTGAAACATGATCTTTGGGTTCTCTCAAAACCATAGGAATGGCAAAATACATATGGCATAAACCTTTTGCCCATGCTATGAGAGGCCTGACACATGTGACACAACAAATATGGGGGGACCAACTTATACCCTGGTCACCCACTTTACAACCAAAGTAAAGCTCATAGCATTTTTCAATGAGGGGTGTGAAAGAATGTTTTCACAATATGAATGTTAATTCACCACACATGTAGCAAAAAGAATTCTGACATTTAACATAGTTTCTCAGCATTATAATGGTGGATAGATTATCAGCACAACACTTGAATACGCATAAGCACAATCTGTCAATGGAGTGGGAAAACACACTGTTTACACATTGAGTTTTAACCTGCAACTGACAGAGAACTGCTATTTAGGAGTGGGCAATGTTTGAATGTTCCAGCACTTCCAGTCATGTTTTTGGAGGCCCATGGTGACACATTTACCTAGGTTTGTGCTTTCAAAAGGCAATTGCACTTCACAAAAAATGAAAATAGCTGTTTGTTAAACTTTTTGCTTCTAATGCTATATAGAGCACCGGTATATATATACTGTATGTATGTAATGATATGCAAGTATGCTGGAACAAAACAACTATGGGTGATAGAGAAATTCTGAAAACATATTTGGATTCAGCATGCAAAAATACATTTATTTATTTATTTATTATTTTGCTTTGTCGCTGTCTCCCGCGACAGCGAGGTAGCGCAAGGAAACAAACGAAAGAGTGGCCCAACCCACCCACATATACATGTATATACATACACATCCACACATGTACATGTACATGCCTATACATCTCAACGTATACATATATATATATATATATATATATATATATGCTTTCAAGAATGTATGTGAGAAATACTTAGAAAAGCAAATGGATTTGTATGTAGCATTTATGGATCTGGAGAAGGCATATGATAGAGTTGATAGAGATGCTCTGTGGAAGGTATTAAGAATATATGGTGTGGGAGGCAAGTTGTTAAAAGCAATGAAAAGTTTTTATCGAGGATGTAAGGCATGTGTATGTGTAGGAAGAGAGGAAAGTGATTGGTTCTCAGTGAATGTAGGTTTGTGGCAGGGGTGTGTGATGTCTCCATGGTTGTTTAATTTGTTTATGGAAAGGGTTGTTAGGGAGGTGAATGCAAGAGTTTTGGAAAGAGGGGCAAGTATGAAGTCTGTTGTGGATGAGAAAGCTTGGGAAGTGTCAGTTGTTGTTCGCTGATGATACAGCGCTGGTGGATGACTCATGTGAGAAACTGCAGAAGCTGGTGACTGAGTTTGGTAAAGTGTGTGAGAGAAGAAAGTTAAGAGTAAATGTGAATAGGAGCAAGGTTATTAGGTACAGTAGGGTTGAGGGTCAAGTCAATTGGGAGGTAAGTTTGAATGGAGAAAAACTGGAGGAAGTAAATTGTTTTAGATATCTGGGAGTGGATCTGGCAGCGGATGGAACCATGGAAGCGGAAGTAAATCATAGGGTGGGGGAGGGGGCGAAAATCCTGGGAGCCTTGAAGAATGTGTGGAAGTCGAGAACATTATCTCGGAAAGGAAAAATGGGTATGTTTGAAGGAATAGTGGTTCCAACAATGTTGTATGGTTGCGAGGCGTGGGCTATGGATAGAGTTGTGTGCAGGAGGGTGGATGTGCTGGAAATGAGATGTTTGAGGACAATGTGAGGTGGTTTGATCGAGTAAGTAATGTAAGGATACGAGAGATGTGTGGAAATAAAAAGAGCATGGTTGAGAGAGCAGAAGAGGGTGTTTTGAAATGGTTTGGGCACATGGAGAGAATGAGTGAGGAAAGATTGACCAAGAGGATATATGTGTCAGAGGTGGAGGGAACGAGAAGAAGTGGGAGACCAAATTGGAGGTGGAAAGATGCAGTGAAAAAGATTTTGTGTGAACGGGGCCTGAACATGCAGGAGGGTGAAAGGAGGGCAAGGAATAGAGTGAATTGGATCGATGTGGTATACCGGGGTTGACGTGCTGTCAGTGGATTGAATTAGGGCATGTGAAGCGTCTGGGGTAAACCATGGAAAGTTGTGTGGGGCCTGGATGTGGAAAGGGAGCTGTGGTTTCGGGCATTATTACATGACAGCTAGAGACTGAGTGTGCACGAATGGGGCCTTTGTTGTCTTTTCCTAGTGCCACCTCGCACACATGAGGGGGGAGGGGGATGGTATTCCATGTGTGGCGAGGTGGCAATGGGAATGAATAAAGGCAGACAGTGTAAATTGTGTGCATGGGTATATATGAATGTGTCTGTGTGTGTATATATATGTGTACAGTGAGATGTATAGGTATGTATATTTGCGTGTGTGGACGTGTATGTATATACACTGTATATGGGGGTTGGTTGGGCCATTTCTTTTGTGTTTCCTTGTGCTACCTCGCAAACACGGGAGACAGCGACAAAGCAAAATAAATAAATAAATAAATAAATAAATATATATATATATATATATGTATATATATATCTTTCTTTCATACTATTCGCCATTTCCCGCATTAGCATTATATATATATATATATATATATATATATATATATATATATATATATATATATATATATATATATATAAATAAATATATATATATATATATATGTATATATATATCTTTCTTTCATACTATTCGCCATTTCCCGCATTAGCATTATATATATATATATATATATATATATATATATATATATATATATATATATATATATATTTTTCTTATTCTTTCAAACTATTCGCCATTTCCCGCATTAGCGAGGTAGCGTTAAGAACAGAGGACTGGGCCTTTGAGGGAATATCCTCACCTGGTCCCCTTCTCTGTTCCTTCTTTTGGAAAATTAAAAAAAAAAAAAAAAAAAAAAAAAAAAACCGAGAGGGGAGGATTTCCAGCCCCCCGCTCCCTTCCCTTTTAGTCGCCTTCTACGACACGCAGGGAATACGTGGGAAGTATTCTTTCTCCCCTATCCCCAGGGATAATATATATATATATATATATATATTTTTTTTTTTTTTATACTTTGTCGCTGTCTCCCGCGTTTGCGAGGTAGCGCAAGGAAACAGACGAAAGAAATGGCCCAACCCCCCCCCCCCATACACATGTACATACACACGTCCACACACGCAAATATACATACCTACACAGCTTTCCATGGTTTACCCCAGACGCTTCACATGCCTTGATTCACTCCACTGACAGCACGTCAACCCCTGTATACCACATCGCTCCAATTCACTCTATTCCTTGCCCTCCTTTCACCCTCCTGCATGTTCAGGCCCCGATCACACAAAATCTTTTTCACTCCATCTTTCCACCTCCAATTTGGTCTCCCTCTTCTCCTCGTTCCCTCCACCTCCGACACATATATCCTCTTGGTCAATCTTTCCTCACTCATTCTCTCCATGTGCCCAAACCATTTCAAACCACCCTCTTCTGCTCTCTCAACCACGCTCTTTTTATATATATATATATATATATATATATATATATATATATATATATATATATATTTTCCCTGGGGATAGGGGAGAAAGAATACTTCCCACGTATTCCCTGCGTGTCGTAGAAGGCGACTAAAAGGGAAGGGAGTGGGGGGCTGGAAATCCTCCCCTCTCGTTTTTTTTTTAATATTCCAAAAGAAGGAACAGAGAATTGGGCCAGGTGAGGGTATTCCCTCAAAGGCCCAGTCCTCTGTTCTTAACGCTACCTCGCTAATGCGGGAAATGGCGAATAGTTTGAAAGAAAATATATATATATATATATATATATATATATATATATATATATATATATATTTTTTTTTTTTATTATACTTTGTCGCTGTCTCCCGCGTTTGCGAGGTAGCGCAAGGAAACAGACGAAAGAAATGGCCCAACCCCCCCCATACACATGTATATACATACGTCCACACACGCAAATATACATACCTACACACCTTTCCATGGTTTACCCCAGACGCTTCACATGCCTTGATTCAATCCACTGACAGCACGTCAACCCCGGTATACCACATCGCTCCAATTCACTCTATTCCTTGCCCTCCTTTCACCCTCCTGCATGTTCAGGCCCCGATCACACAAAATCTTTTTCACTCCATCTTTCCACCTCCAATTTGGTCTCCCTCTTCTCCTCGTTCCCTCCACCTCCGACACATATATCCTCTTGGTCAATCTTTCCTCACACATTCTCTCCATGTGCCCAAACCTCTTCAAAACACCCTCTTCTGCTCTCTCAACCACGCTCTTTTTATTTCCACACATCTCTCTTACCCTTATGTTACTCACTCGATCAAACCACCTCACACGACACATTGTCCTCAAACATCTCATTTCCAGCACATCCATCCTCCTGTGCACAACTCTATCCAAAGCCCACGCCTCGCAACCATACAACATTGTTGGAACCACTATTCCTTCAAACATACCCATTTTTGCTTTCCGAGATAATGTTCTCGACTTCCACACATTCTTCAAGGCCCCCAGAATTTTCGCCCCCTCCCCCACCCTATGATCCACTTCCGCTTCCATGGTTCCATCCGCTGCCAGATCCACTCCCAGATATCTAAAACACTTCACTTCCTCCAGTTTTTCTCCATTCAAACTCACCTCCCAATTGACTTGACCCTCAACCCTACTGTACCTAATAACCTTGCTCTTATTCACATTTACTCTTAACTTTCTTCTTCCACACACTTTACCAAACTCAGTCACCAGCTTCTGCAGTTTCTCACATGAATCAGCCACCAGCGCTGTATCATCAGCGAACAACAACTGACTCACTTCCCAAGCTCTCTCATCCCCAACAGACTTCATACTTGCCCCTCTTTCCAAAACTCTTGCATTTACCTCCCTAACAACCCCATCCATAAACAAATTAAACAACCATGGAGACATCACACACCCCTGCCGCAAACCTACATTCAATGAGAACCAATCACTTTCCTCTCTTCCTACACGTACACATGCCTTACATACTCGATAAAATCTTTTCACTGCTTCTAACAACTTTCCTCCCACACCATATATTCTTAATACCTTCCACAGAGCATCTCTATCAACTCTATTATATGCCTTCTCCAGATCCATAAATGCTACATACAAATCCATTTGCTTTTCTAAGTATTTCTCACATACATTCTTCAAAGCAAACACCTGATCCACACATCCTCTACCACTTCTGAAACCACACTGCTCTTCCCCAATCTGATGCTCTGTACATCCCTTCACCCTCTCAATCAATACCCTCCCATATAATTTACCAGGAATACTCAACAAACTTATACCTCTGTAATTTGAGCACTCACTCTTATCCCCTTTGCCTTTGTACTATGGCACTATGCACGCATTCCGCCAATCCTCAGGCACCTCACCATGAGTCATACATACATTAAATAACCTTACCAACCAGTCAACAATACAGTCACCCCCTTTTTTAATAAATTCCACTGCAATACCATCCAAACCTGCTGCCTTGCCGGCTTTCATCTTTCGCAAAGCTTTCACTACCTCTTCTCTGTTTACCAAATCATTTTCCCTAACCCTCTCACTTTGCACACCACCTCGACCAAAACACCCTATATCTGCCACTCTATCATCAAACACATTCAACAAACCTTCAAAATACTCACTCCATCTCCTTCTCACATCACCACTACTTGTTATCACCTCCCCATTTGCGCCCTTCACTGAAGTTCCCATTTGCTCCCTTGTCTTGCGCACTTTATTTACCTCCTTCCAGAACATCTTTTTATTCTCCCTAAAATTTAATGATACTCTCTCACCCCAACTCTCATTTGCCCTCTTTTTCACCTCTTGCACCTTTCTCTTGACCTCCTGTCTCTTTCTTTTATACATCTCCCACTCAATTGCATATATATATATATATATATATATATATATATATATATATATATATATATATATATATATATATATATATATATATTTGTTGAATGTGTTTAATGATAGAGTGGCAGATATAGGGTGTTTTGGTCGAGGTGGTGTGCAAAGTGAGAGGGTTAGAGAAAATGATTTGGTAAACAGAGAAGAGGTAGTAAAAGCTTTGCGGTAGATGAAAGCCGGCAAGGCAGCAGGTTTGGATGGTATTGCAGTGGAATTTCTTGAAAAAGGGGGTGACTGTATTATTGACTGGTTGGTAAGGTTATTTAATGTATGTATGACTCATGGTGAGGTGCCTGAGGATTGGCGGAATGTGTGCATAGTGCCATTGTACAAAGGCAAAGGGGATAAGAGTGAGTGCTCAAATTACAGAGGTATGAGTTTGTTGAGTATTCCTGGTAAATTATATGGGAGGGTATTGATTGAGAGGGTGAAGGCATGTACAGAGCATCAGATTGAGGAAGAGCAGTGTGGTTTCAGAAGTGGTAGAGGATGTGTGGATCAGGTGTTTGTTTTGAAGAATGTATGTGAAAAATACTTAGAAAAGCAAAATGGATTTGTATGTAGCATTTATGGATCTGGAGAAGGCATATGATAGAGTTGATAGAGATGCTCTGTGGAAGGTATTAAGAATATATGGTGTGGGAGGAAAGTTGTTAGAAGCAGTGAAAAGTTTTTATCGAGGATGTAAGGCATGTGTACGTGTAGGAAGAGAGGAAAGTGATTGGTTCTCATTGAATGTAGGTTTGCAGCAGAGGTGTGTGATGTCTCCATGGTTGTTTAATTTGTTTATGGATGGGGTTGTTAGGGAGGTGAATGCAAGAGTTTTGGAAAGAGGGGCAAGTATGAAGTCTGTTGGGGATGAGAGAGCTTGGGAAGTGAGTCAGTTGTTGTTCGCTGATGATACAGCGCTTGTGGCTGATTCATGTGAGAAACTGCAGAAGCTGGTGACTGAGTTTGGTAAAGTGTGTGAAAGAAGAAAGTTAAGAGTAAATGTGAATAAGAGCAAGGTTATTAGGTACAGTAGGGTTGAGGGTCAATTCAATTGCGAGGTAAGTTTGAATGGAGAAAAACTGGAGGAAGTAAAGTGTTTTAGATATCTGGGAGTGGATCTGGTAGCGGATGGAACCATGAAAGCGGAAGTGGATCATAGGGTGGGGGAGGGGGCGAAAACTCTGGGAGCCTTGAAGAATGTGTGGAAGTTGAGAACATTATCTCGGAGAGCAAAAATGGGTATGTTTGAAGGAATAGTGGTTCCAACAATGTTGTATGGTTGCGAGGCGTGGGCTATGGATAGAGTTGTGCGCAGGAGGATGGATGTGCTGGAAATGACATGTTTGAGGACAATGTGTGGTGTGAGGTGGTTTGATCGAGTAAGTAACGTAAGGGTAAGAGAGATGTGTGGAAATAAAAAGAGCGTGGTTGAGAGAGCAGAAGAGGGTGTTTTGAAATGGTTTGGTCACATGGAGAGAATGAGGGAGGAAAGATTGACCAAGAGGATATAGGTGTCGGAGGTGGAGGGAACGAGGAGAAGTGGGAGACCAAATTGGAGGTGGAAAGATGGAGTGAAAAAGATTTTGTGTGATCGGGGCCTGAACATGCAGGAGGGTGAAAGGAGGGCAAGGAATAGAGTGAATTGGATCGATGTGGTATACCGGGGTTGACGTGCTGTCAGTGGATTGAATCAGGGCATGTGAAGCGTCTGGGGTAAACCATGGAAAGCTCAGTAGGTATGTATATTTGCGTGTGTGGACGTATGTATATACATGTGTATGGGGGTGGGTTGGGCCATTTCTTTCGTCTGTTTCCTTGCGCTACCTCGCATCTCTATCAACTCTATCATATGCCTTCTCCAGATCCATAAATGCTACATACAAATCCATTTGCTTTTCTAAGTATTTCTCACATACATTCTTCAAAGCAAACACCTGATCCACACATCCTCTACCACTTCTGAAACCACACTGCTCTTCCCCAATCTGATGCTCTGTACATGCCTTCACCCTCTCAATCAATACCCTCCCATATAATTTACCAGGAATACTCAACAAACTTATACCTCTGTAATTTGAGCACTCACTCTTATCCCCTTTGCCTTTGTACTATGGCACTATGCACGCATTCCACCAATCCTCAGGCACCTCACCATGAGTCATACATACATTAAATAACCTTACCAACCAGTCCACAATACAGTCACCCCCTTTTTTAATAAATTCCACTGCAATACCATCCAAACCTGCTGCCTTGCCGGCTTTCATCTTCCTCAAAGCTTTCACTACCTCTTCTCTGTTTACCAAATCATTTTCCCTAACCCTCTCACTTTGCACACCACCTCGACCAAAACACCCTATATCTGCCACTCTATCAGCAAACACATTCAACAAACCTTCAAAATACTCACTCCATCTCCTTC
The DNA here is from genome assembly GCF_036320965.1 of Panulirus ornatus. NCBI lineage: Eukaryota > Metazoa > Arthropoda > Malacostraca > Decapoda > Palinuridae > Panulirus > Panulirus ornatus. The sequence continues at coordinate 1,969,045 of NC_092260.1, forward strand.
TCACATCACCACTACTTGTTATCACCTCCCCATTTGCGCCCTTCACTGAAGTTCCCATTTGCTCCCTTGTCTTACGCACTTTATTTACCTCCTTCCAGAACATCTTTTTATTCTCTCTAAAATTTAATGATACTCTCTCACCCAAACTCTCATTTGCCCTTTTTTTCACCTCTTGCACCTTACTCTTGACCTCCTGTCTCTTTCTTTTATACATCTCCCAGTCAACTGCATTTTTTCCCTGCATTTATGGATCTGGAGAAGGCATATGATAGAGTTGATAGAGATGCTCTGTGGAAGGTATTAAGAATATATGGTGTGGGAGGAAAGTTGTTAGAAGCAGTGAAAAGTTTTTATCGAGGATGTAAGGCATGTGTACGTGTAGGAAGAGAGGAAAGTGATTGGTTCTCAGTGAATGTAGGTTTGCGGCAGGGGTGTGTGATGTCTCCATGGTTGCTTAATTTGTTTATGGATGGGGTTGTTAGGGAGGTAAATGCAAGAGTTTTGGAAAGAGGGGCAAGTATGAAGTCTGTTGGGGATGAGAGAGCTTGGGAAGTGAGTCAGTTGTTGTTCGCTGATGATACAGCGCTGGTGGCTGATTCATGTGAGAAACTGCAGAAGCTGGTGACTGAGTTTGGTAAAGTGTGTGGAAGAAGAAAGTTAAGAGTAAATGTGAATAAGAGCAAGGTTATTAGGTACAGTAGGGTTGAGGGTCAAGTCAATTGGGAGGTGAGTTTGAATGGAGAAAAACTGGAGGAAGTGAAGTGTTTTAGATATCTGGGAGTGGATCTGGCAGCGGATGGAACCATGGAAGCGGAAGTGGATCATAGGGTGGGGGAGGGGGCGAAAATTCTGGGGGCCTTGAAGAATGTGTGGAAGTTGAGAACATTATCTTGGAAAGCAAAAATGGGTATGTTTGAAGGAGTAGTGGTTCCAACAATGTTGTATGGTTGCGAGGCGTGGGCTATGGATAGAGTTGTGCGCAGGAGGATGGATGTGCTGGAAATGAGATGTTTGAGGACAATGTGTGGTGTGAGGTGGTTTGATCGAGTGAGTAACGTAAGGGTAAGAGAGATGTGTGGAAATAAAAAGAGCGTGGTTGAGAGAGCAGAAGAGGGTGTTTTGAAGTGGTTTGGGCACATGGGGAGAATAAGTGAGGAAAGATTGACCAAGAGGGTATATGTGTCGGAGGTGGAGGGAACGAGGAGAAGAGGGAGACCAAATTGGAGGTGGAAAGATGGAGTGAAAAAGATTTTGTGTGATCGGGGCCTGAACATGCAGGAGGGTGAAAGGAGGGCAAGGAATAGAGTGAATTGGAGCGATGTAGTACACCGGGGTTGACGTGCTGTCAGTGGATTGAATCAAGGCATGTGAAGCGTCTGGGGTAAACCATGGAAAGCTGTGTAGGTATGTATATTTGCGTGTGTGAACGTATGTATATACATGTGTATGGGGGGGGGGGTTGGGCCATTTCTTTCGTCTGTTTCCTTGCGCTACCTCGCAAATGCGGGAGACAGCGACAAAGTATAATAAAATAAAATAATATATTTTTTTTTTTTTTTTTTTTTTTTTTTTTTTTTTTTTTATACTTTGTCGCTGTCTCCCGCGTTTGCGAGGTAGCGCAAGGAAACAGACGAAAGAAATGGCCCAACCCCCCCCATACACATGTATATACATACGTCCACACACGCAAATATACATACCTGCACAGCTTTCCATGGCTTACCCCAGACGCTTCACATGCCTTGATTCAATCCACTGACAGCACGTCAACCCCGGTATACCACAACCCTACTGTACCTAATAACCTTGCTCTTATTCACATTTACTCTTAACTTTCTTCTTCCACACACTTTACCAAACTCATATATATATATATATTATCCCTGGGGATAGGGGTGAAAGAATACTTCCCACGCATTCCTCGCGTGAAGTAGAAGGCGACTAGAGGGGATGGGAGCAGGGGGGCCAGAAATCCTCCCCTCCTTGTATTTTTTAACTTTCTAAAATGGGAAACAGAAGAAGGAGTCACGCGAGGAGTGCTCATCCTCCTCGAAGGCTCAGACTGGGGTGTCTAAATTTGTGTGGATGTAACCAAGATGTGAAAAAAGGAGAGATAGGTAGTATGTTTGAGGAAAGGAAACTGGATATTTTGGCTCTCAGTGAAACGAAGCTCAAGGGTAAAGGGGAAAAGTGGTTTGGGAATGTCTTGGGAGTAAAGTCAGCGGTTAGTGAGAGGACAAGAGCAAAGAAAGTAGTAGCACTACTCCTGAAACAGGAGTTGTGGGAGTATGTGATAGAATGTAAGAAAGTAAATTCTCGATTAATATGGCTAAAACTGAAAGTTGATGGAGAGAGATGGGTGATTATTGGTGCATATGTACCTGGGCATGAGAAGAAAGATCATGAGAGGCAAGTGTTTTGGGAGCAGCTGAATGAGTGTGTTAGTGGTTTTGATGCACGAGACTGGGTTATAGTGATGGGTGATTTGAATGCAAAGGTGAGTAATGTGGCAGTTGAGGGAATAATTGGTGTACATGGGGTGTTCAGTGTTGTAAATGGAAATGGTGAAGAGCTTGTAGATTAATGTGCTGAAAAAGGACTGGATATTGGGAATACCTGGTTTAAAAAATGAGATATACATAAGTATACGTATGTAAGTAGGAGAGATGGCCAGAGAGCGTTATTGAATTACGTGTTAATTGACAGGCGCACGAAAGACAGACTTTTGGATGTTAATGTGCTGAGAGGTGCAACTGGAGGGATGTCTGATCATTATCTTGTGGAGGCTAAAGTGAAGATTTGTATGGGTTTTCAGAAAAGAAGAGTGAATGTTGGGGTGAAGAGGGTGGTGAGAGTAAGTGAGCTTGGGAAGGAGACTTGTGTGAGGAAGTACCAGGAGAGACTGAGTACAGAATGGAAAAAGGTGAGAACAATGGAAGTAAGGGGAGTGGGGGAGGAATGCGATGTATTTAGGGAATCAGTGATGGATTGCGCAAAAGATGCTTGTGGCATGAGAAGAGTGGGAGGTGGGTTGATTAGAAAGGGTAGTGAGTGGTGGGATGAAGAAGTAAGATTATTAGTGAAAGAGAAGAGAGAGGCATTTGGACGATTCTTGCAGGGAAAAAATGCGATTGAGTGGGAGATGTATAAAAGAAAGAGACAGGAGGTCAAGAGAAAGATGCAAGAGGTGAAAAAGAGGGCAAATGAGATTGGGGTGAGAGAGTATCATTAAATTTTAGGGAGAATAAATAGATATTCTGGAAGGAGGTAAATAAAGTGCGTAAGACAAGGGAGCAAATGGGAACTTCAGTGAAGGGCGCAAATGGGGAGGTGATAACAAGTAGTGGTGATGTGAGAAGGAGATGGAGTGAGTATTTTGAAGGTTTCTTGAATGTGTTTGATGATAGAGTGGCAGATATAGGGTGTTTTGGTCTAGGTGGTGTGCAAAATGAGAGGGTTAGGAAAAATGATTTGGTAAACAGAGAAGAGGTAGTAAAAGCTTTGCGGAAGATGAAAGCCAGCAAGGCAGCAGGTTTGGATGGTATTGCAGTGGAATTTATTAAAAAAGGGGGTGACTGTATTGTTGACTGGTTGGTAAGGTTATTTAATGTATGTATGACTCATGGTTTGGTGCCTGAGGATTGGCAGAATGCGTGCATAGTGCCATTGTACAAAGGCAAAGGGGATAAGAGTGAGTGCTCAAATTACAGAGGTATAAGTTTGTTGAGTATTCCTGGTAAATTATATGGGAGGGTATTGATTGAGAGGGTGAAGGCATGTACAGAGCATCAGATTGGGGAAGATCAGTGTGGTTTCAGAAGTGGTAGAGGATGTGTGGATCAGGTGTTTGCTTTGAAGAATGTTTGTGAGAAATACTTAGAAAAGCAAATGGATTTGTATGTAGCATTTATGGATCTGGAGAAGGCATATGATAGAGTTGATAGAGATACTCTGTGGAAGGTATTAAGAATATATGGTGTGGGAGGCAAGTTGTTAGAAGCAGTGAAAAGTTTTTATCGAGGATGTAAGGCATGTGTACGTGTAGCAAGAGAGGAAAGTGATTGGTTCTCAGTGAATGTAGGTTTGCGGAAGGGGTGTGTAATGTCTCCATGGTTGTTTAATGGATGGTTGTTTATGGATGGGGTTGTTAGGGAGGGGAATGCAAGAGTTTTGGAAAGAGGGGCAAGTACGAAGTCTGTTGTGGATGATAGAGCTTGGGAAGGGAGTCAGTTGTTGTTCGCTGATGATACAGTGCTGGTGGCTGATTCATGTGAGAAACTGCAGAAGCTGGTGACTGAGTTTGGTAAAGTGTGTGAAAGAAGAAAATTAAGAGTAAATGTGAATAAGAGCAAGGTTATTAGGTACAGTAGGGTTGAGGGTCAAGTCAATTGGGATGTAAGTTTGAATGGAGAAAAACTGGAGGAAGTAAAGTGTTTTAGATATCTGGGAGTGGATCTGGCAGTGGATGGAACCATGGAAGCGGAAGTGGATCATAGGGTGGGGGGAGCGGGCGAAAATCCTGGGAGCCTTGAAGAATGTGTGGAAGTTGAGAACATTATCTCGGAAAGCAAAAATGGGTATGTTTGAAGGAATAGTGGTTCCAACAATGTTGTATGGTTGCGAGGCGTGGGCTATGGATAGAGTTGTGCGCAGGAGGGTGGATGTGCTGGAAATGAGATGTTTGAGGACAATGTGTGGTGTGAGGTGGCTTGATCGAGTAAGTAACGTAAGGGTAAGAGAGATGTGTGGAAATAAGAAGAGCATGGTTGAGAGAGCAGAAGAGGGTGTTTTGAAATGGTTTGGTCACATGGAGAGAATGAGTGAGGAAAGATTGACCAAGAGTATATATGTGTTGGAGGTGGATGGAACGAGGAGAAGTGGGAGACCAAATTGGAGGTGGAAAGATGGAGTGAAAATGATTTTGTGTGATCAGGGCCTGAACATGCAGGAGGGTGAAAGAAGGGAAAGGAATAGAGTAAATTGGATCGATGTGGTATACCGGGGTTGACGTGCTGTCAGTGGATTAAATCAGGGCATGTGAAGCGTCTGGGGTAAACCATGGAAAGCTGTGTAGGTATGTATATTTGCGTTTGTCGACGTGTATGTATATACATGTGTATGGGGGTGGGCTGGGCCATTTATTTCGTCTGTTTCCTTGCGCTACCTCGCAAACGCGGAAGACAGCAACAAAGCAAAAAAAGAAAAATATATATATATATATATATATATATATATATATATATATATATATATATAATGTGAATAAGAGCAAGGTTATTAGGTACAGTAGGGTTGAGGGTCAAGTCAATTGGGAGGTGAGTTTGAATGGAGAAAAACTGGAGGAAGTGAAGTGTTTTAGATATCTGGGAGTGGATCTGTCAGCGGATGGAACCATGGAAGCGGAAGTGGATCATAGGGTGGGGGAGGGGGCGAAAATTTTGGGAGCCTTGAAAAATGTGTGGAAGTCGAGAACATTATCTCGGAAAGCAAAAATGGGTATGTTTGAAGGAATAGTGGTTCCAACAATGTTGTATGGTTGCGAGGCGTGGGCTATGGATAGAGTTGTGCGCAGGAGGATGGATGTGCTGGAAATGAGATGTTTGAGGACAATGTGTGGTGTGAGGTGGTTTGATCGAGTAAGTAACGTAAGGGTAAGAGAGATGTGTGGAAATAAAAAGAGCGTGGTTGAGAGAGCAGAAGAGGGTGTTTTGAAATGGTTTGGGCACATGGAGAGAATGAGTGAGGAAAGATTGACCAAGAGGATATATGTGTCGGAGGTGGAGGGAACGAGGAGAAGAGGGAGACCAAATTGGAGGTGGAAAGATGGAGTGAAAAAGATTTTGTGTGATCGGGGCCTGAACATGCAGGAGGGTGAAAGGAGGGCAAGGAATAGAGTGAATTGGAGCGATGTGGTATACAGGGGTTGACGTGCTGTCAGTGGATTGAATCAAGGCATGTGAAGCGTCTGGGGTAAACCATGGAAAGCTGTGTAGGTATGTATATTTGCGTGTGTGGACGTGTGTATGTACATGTGTATGGGGGGGGGGGGTTGGGCCATTTCTTTCGTCTGTTTCCTTGCGCTACCTCGCAAACGCGGGAGACAGCGACAAAGTATAAAAAAAAAAAAAAAAAAAAAAAAAATATATATATATATATATATATATAGCAAATGGATTTGTATGTAGCATTTATGGATCTGGAGAAGGCATATGATAGAGTTGATAGAGATGCTCTGTGGAAGGTATTAAGAATATATGGTGTGGGAGGAAAGTTGTTAGAAGCAGTGAAAAGTTTTTATCGAGGATGTAAGGCATGTGTACGTGTAGGAAGAGAGGAAAGTGATTGGTTCTCAGTGAATGTAGGTTTGCGGCAGGGGTGTGTGATGTCTCCATGGTTGTTTAATTTGTTTATGGATGGGGTTGTTAGGGAGGTAAATGCAAGAGTTTTGGAAAGAGGGGCAAGTATGAAGTCTGTTGGGGATGAGAGAGCTTGGGAAGTGAGTCAGTTGTTGTTCGCTGATGATACAGCGCTGGTGGCTGATTCATGTGAGAAACTGCAGAAGCTGGTGACTGAGTTTGGTAAAGTGTGTGGAAGAAGAAAGTTAAGAGTAAATGTGAATAAGAGCAAGGTTATTAGGTACAGTAGGGTTGAGGGTCAAGTCAATTGGGAGGTGAGTTTGAATGGAGAAAAACTGGAGGAAGTGAAGTGTTTTAGATATCTGGGAGTGGATCTGGCAGCGGATGGAACCATGGAAGCGGAAATGAATCATAGGGTGGGGGAGGGGGCGAAAATTCTGGGAGCCTTGAAGAATGTGTGGAAGTTGAGAACATTATCTCGGAAAGCAAAAATGGGTATGTTTGAAGGAATAGTGGTTCCAACAATGTTGTATGGTTGCGAGGCGTGGGCTATGGATGGAGTTGTGCGCAGGAGGATGGATGTGATGGAAATGAGATGTTTGAGGACAATGTGTGGTGTGAGGTGGTTTGATCGAGTGAGTAACGTAAGGGTAAGAGAGATTTGTGGAAATAAAAAGAGCGTGGTTGAGAGAGCAGAAGAGGGTGTTTTGAAGTGGTTTGGGCACATGGAGAGGATGAGTGAGGAAAGATTGACCAAGAGGATATATGTGTCGGAGGTGGAGGGAACAAGGAGAAGAGGGAGACCAAATTGGAGGTGGAAAGATGGAGTGAAAAAGATTTTGTGTGATCGGGGCCTGAACATGCAGGAGGGTGAAAGGAGGGCAAGGAATAGAGTGAATTGGAGCGATGTGGTATACCAGGGTTGACGTGCTGTCAGTGGATTGAAGCAGGGCATGTGAAGCGTCTGGGGTAAACCATGGAAAGCTGTGTAGGTATGTATATTTGCGTGTGTGGACGTATGTATATACATGTGTATGGGGGGGTGGGTTGGGCCATTTCTTTCGTCTGTTTCCTTGCGCTACCTCGCAAATGCGGGAGACAGCGACAAAGTATAATAAATGAATAAAAATAAATATATATTTTTTATCCCTGGGGATAGGGGATTAAGAATACTTCCCACGTATTCCCTGCGTGTCGTAGAAGGCGACTAAAAGGGGAGGGAGCGGGGGGCTGGAAATCCTCCCTTCTCATTATTTTTTTTTAATTTTCCAAAAGGAACAGAGAACGGGGCCAGGTAAGGATATTCCCTCAAAGGCCCATTCCTCTGTTCTTAACGCTACCTCGCTAACACAGGAAATGGCGAATAGTTTAAAAAAAAAAAAAAAAATATATTTTTTTATACTAATCGCTATTTCCCGCATTAGCGAGGTAGCGTTAAGAACAGAGGATGAGGACTGGCCCTTTGAGGGATTATCCTCACCTGGCCCCCTTCTCTGCTTCTTCTTTTGGAAAAAAAAGAGGGGAGGATTTCCAGCCTCCCGCTCCCTCCCCTTTTAGTCGCCTTCTACGACACGCAGGGAATATGTGGGAAGTATTCTTTCTCCCCTATCACCAGGGATAATTTACATATATATAAGTCAAGTGAGGTGAGTTTGAATGGAGAAAAACTGGAGGAAGTGAAGTGTTTTAGATATCTTGGAGTGGATCTGGCAGCGGATGGAACCATGGAAGCGGAAGTGGATCATAGGGTGGGGGAGGGGGCGAAAATTCTGGGGGCCTTGAAGAATGTGTGGAAGTCGAGAACATTATCTCGGAAAGCAAAAATGGGTATGTTTGAAGGAATAGTGGTTCCAACAATGTTGTATGGTTGCGAGGCGTGGGCTATGGATAGAGTTGTGCGCAGGAGGATGGATGTGCTGGAAATGAGATGTTTGAGGACAATGTGTGGTGTGAGGTGGTTTGATCGAGTGAGTAACGTAAGGGTGAGAGAGATGTGTGGAAATAAAAAGAGTGTGGTTGAGAGAGCAGAAGAGGGTGTTTTGAAGTGGTTTGGGCACATGGAGAGAATGAGTGAGGAGAGATTGACCAAGAGGATATATGTGTCGGAGGTGGAGGGAACGAGGAGAAGAGGGAGACCAAATTGGAGGTGGAAAGATGGAGTGAAAAAGATTTTGTGTGATCGGGGCCTGAACATGCAGGAGGGTGAAAGGAGGGCAAGGAATAGAGTGAACTGGAGCGATGTGGTATACCGGGGTTGACGTGCTGTCAGTGGATTGAATCAAGGCATGTGAAGCGTCTGGGGTAAACCATGGAAAGCTATGTAGGTATGTATATTTGCGTGTGTGGACGTATGTATATACATGTGTATGGGGGGGTTGGGCCATTTCTTTCGTCTGTTTCCTTGCGCTACCTCGCAAACGCGGGAGACAGCGACAAAGTATAATAAATAAATATATATATATATATATATATATATATATATATATATATATATATATATATATTTTTTTTTTTTTTCTTACTATTCGCCATTTCCCGCATTAGCGAGGTAGCGTTAAGAACAGAGGACTGGGCCTTTGAGGGAATATCCTCATATGGCCCCCTTCTCTGTTCCTTCTTTTGGAAAATTTAAAAAATATATATATATAAATATATATGTATATATATATATATATATATATATATATATATATATATATATATATATATATATATATATATATATATATGGGTAAAACTGAAAGTTGATGGAGAGAGATGGGTGATTATTGGTGCATATGCACCTGGGCATGAGAAGAAAGATCATGAGAGGCAAGTGTTTTGGGAGCAGCTGATGAGTGTGTTAGTGGTTTTGATGCACGAGACCGGGTTATAGTGTTGGGTGATTTGAATGCAAAGGTGAGTAATGTGGCAGTTGAGGGAATAATTGGTATACATGGGGTGTTCAGTGTTGTAAATGGAAATGGTGAAGAGCTTGTAGATTTATGTGCTGAAAAAGGACTGATGATTGGGAATATCTGGTTTAAAAAGCGAGATATACATAAGTATACTTATGTAAGTAGGAGAGATGGCCAGAGAGTGTTATTGGATTACGTGTTAATTGACAGGCGCGCGAAAGAGAGACTTTTGGATGTTAATGTGCTGAGAGGTGCAACTGGAGGGATGTCTGATCATTATCTTGTGGAGGCTAAGGTGAAGATTTGTATGGGTTTCCAGAAAAGAAGAGTGAATGTTGGGGTGAAGAGGGTGGTGAGAGTAAGTGAGCTTGGGAAGGAGACTTGTGTGAGGAAGTACCAGGAGAGACTGAGTACAGAATGGAAAAAGGTGAGAACAATGGAAGTAAGGGGAGTGGGGGAGGAATGAGATGTATCTAGGGAATCAGTGATGGATTGCGCAAAAGATGCTTGTGGCATGAGAAGAGTGGGAGTTGGGTTGATTACAAAGGGTAGTGAGTGGTGGGATGAAGAAGTAAGAGTATTAGTGAAAGAGAAGAAGAAAGGTGCAAGAGGTGAAAAAAAGGGCAAATGAGAGTTGGGGTGAGAGAGTATCATTAAATTTTAGGGAGAATAAAAAGATGTTCTGGAAGGAGGTAAATAAAGTGCGTAAGACAAGGGAGCAAATGGGAACTTCAGTGAAGGGCGCAAATGGGGAGGTGATAACAAGTAGTGGTGATGTGAGAAGGAGATGGAGTGAGTATTCTGAAGGTTTGTTGAATGTGTTTGATGATAGAGTGGCAGATATAGGGTGTTGTGGTCGAGGTGGTGTGCAAAGTGCGAGGGTTAGGGAAAATGATTTGGTAAACAGAGAAGAGGTAGTAAAAGCTTTGTGGAAGATGAAAGCCGGCAAGGCAGCAGGTTTGGATGGTATTGCAGTGGAATTTATTAAAAAAGGGGGTGACTGTATTGTTGACTGGTTGGTAAGGTATTTAATGTATGTATGACTCATGGTGAGGTGCCTGAGGATTGGCGGAATGCGTGCATAGTGCCATTGTACAAAGGCAAAGGGGATAAGAGTGAGTGCTCAAATTACAGAGGTATAAGTTTGTTGAGTATTCCTGGCAAATTGTATGGGAGGGTATTGATTGAGAGGGTGAAGGCATGTACAGAGCATCAGATTGGGGAAGAGCAGTGTGGTTTCAGAAGTGGTAGAGGATGTGTGGATCAGGTGTTTGCTTTGAAGAATGTATGTGAGAAATACTTAGAAAAGCAAATGGATTTGTATGTAGCATTTATGGATCTGGAGAAGGCATATGATAGAGTTGATAGAGATGCTCTGTGGAAGGTATTAAGAATATATGGTGTGGGAGGCAAGTTGTTAGAAGCAGTGAAAAGTTTTTATCGAGGATGTAAGGCATGTGTACGTGTAGGAAGAGAGGAAAGTGATTGGTTCTCAGTGAATGTGGGTTTGCGGCAGGGGTGTGTGATGTCTCCATGGTTGTTTAATTTGTTTATGGATGGGGTTGTTAGGGAGGTGAATGCAAGAGTTTTGGAAAGAGGGGCAAGTATGAAGTCTGTTGGGGATGAGAGAGCTTGGGAAGTGAGTCAGTTGTTGTTCGCTGATGATACAGCGCTGGTGGCTGATTCATGTGAGAAACTGCAGAAGCTGGTGACTGAGTTTGGTAAAGTGTGTGAAAGAAGAAAGTTAAGAGTAAATGTGAATAAGAGCAAGGTCATTAGGTACAGTAGGGTTGAGGGTCAAGTCAATTGGGAGGTGAGTTTGAATGGAGAAAAACTGGAGGAAGTGAAGTGTTTTAGATATCTGGGAGTGGATCTGGCAGCGGATGGAAATATGGAAGGGGAAGTGGATCATAGGGTGGGGGAGGGGGCGAAAATTCTGGGAGCCTTGAAGAATGTGTGGAAGTCGAGAACATTATCTCGGAAAGCAAAAATCGGTATGTTTGAAGGAATAGTGGTTCCAACAATGTTGTATGGTTGCGAGGCGTGGACTATGGATAGATTTGTGCGCAGGAGGATGGATGTGCTGGAAATGAGATGTTTGAGGACAATGTGTGGTGTGAGGTGGTTTAATCGAGTATATATGTGTCGGAGGTTCCTCGTTCCCTCCACCTCCGACACATATATCCTCTTGGTCAATCTTTCCTCACTCATTCTCTCCATGTGACCAAACCATTTCAAAACACCCTCTTCTGCTCTCTCAACCACGCTCTTTTTATTTCCACACATCTCTCTTACCCTTACGTTACTTACTCGATCAAACCACCTCACACCACACATTGTCCTCAAACATATCATTTCCAGTACATCCACCCTCCTGCGCACAACTCTATCCTTAGCCCATGCCTCGCAACCATACAACATTGTTGGAACCACTATTCCTTCAAACATACCCATTTTTGCTTTCCGAGATAATGTTTTCGACTTCCACACATTCTTCAAGGCTCCCAGGATTTTCACCCCCTCCCCCACCCTATGATCCACTTCCGCTTCCATGGTTCCATCCGCTGCCAGATCCACTCCCAGATATCTAAAACACTTCACTTCCTCCAGTTTTTCTCCATTCAAACTTACCTCCCAATTGACTTGACCCTCAACCCTACTGTACCTAATAACCTTGCTCTTATTCAAATTTACTCTTAACTTTCTTCTTTCACACACTTTACTAAACTCAGTCACCAGCTTCTGCAGTTTCTCACATGAATCAGCCACCAGCGCTGTATCATCAGCGAACAACAACTGACTCACTTCCCAAGCTCTCTCATCCACAACCGACTTCATACTTGCCCCTCTTTCCAAAACTCTTGCATTCACCTCCTTAACAACCCCATCCATAAACAAATTAAACAACCATGGAGACATCACACACCCCTGCCGCAAACCTACATTCAATGAGAATCAATCACTTTCCTCTCTTGCTACACGTACACATGCCTTACATCCTCGATAAAAACTTTTCACTGCTTCTAACAACTTGCCTCCCACACCATATATTCTTAATACCTTCCACAGAGCATCTCTATCAACTCTATCATATGCCTTCTCCAGATCCATAAATGCTACATACAAATCCATTTGCTTTTCTAAGTATTTCTCACATACATTCTTCAAAGCAAACACCTGATCCACACATCCTCTACCACTTCTGAAACCACACTGCTCTTCCCCAATCTGATGCTCTGTACATGCCTTCACCCTCTCAATCAATACCCTCCCATATAATTTACCAGGAATACTCAACAAACTTATACCTCTGAAATTTGAGCACTCACTCTTATCCTCTTTGCCTTTGTACAATGGCACTATGCATGCATTCCGCCAATCCTCAGGCACCTCACCATGAGTCATACATACATTAAATAACCTTGCCAACCAGTCAATAATACAGTCACCCCCTTTTTTAATAAATTCCACTGCAAGTATATACATACATATATACTTGTACATAATTCATACTGTCTGCCTTTATTCATTCCCATCACCACCTCGCCACACATGAATAACAACCCCCTCCCCCCTCATGTGCGCGAGGTGGCACTATGAAAAGACAACAAAGGCCACATTTGTTCACACTGAGTCTTTAGCTGTCATGTAATAATGCACTGAAACCACAGCTCCCTTTCTACATCCAGGCCCCACAGAACTTTCCATTGTTTACCCCAGAAACTTCACATGCCCTGATTCAATCCAATGACAGCACGTCGACCCCGGTATACCACATCATTCCAATTCACTCTACTCCATGCACACCTTTCACCCTCCTGCATGTTCAGGCCCCAATCACTCAAAATCTTTTTCACTCCATCTTTCCATCTCCAATTTGGTCTCCCACTTCTTGTTCCCTCCACCTCTGACACATATATCCTCTTGGTCAATCTTTCCTCACTCGTTCTCTCCATGTGACCAAACCATTTCAAAACACCCTCTTCTGCTCTATCAACCACACTATTTCTATTACCACACATCTCTCTTACCCTACTATTACTCACTCGATCAAACCACTTCACACCACATATTGTCCTCAAACATCTCATTTCCAGCACATCCACCCTCCTCCACGCAACTCTATCTACAGCCTACGCCTTGCAACCACATAACATTGCTGGAACCACTATTCCTTCAAACATACCCATTTTTGCTTTCGGAGATAATGTTCTCGACTGCCACACATTCTTCAACGCTCCCAAAACTTTCGCCCCCTCCCCCACCCTATGATTCACTTCCACTTCCATGATTCCATCCGCTGCCAGATCCACTCCCAGATATCTAAAACACTTCACTTCCTCCAGATTTTCTCCATTCAAACTTACCTCCCAATTGACTTGTCCCTCAACCCTACTGTACCTAATGACCTTGCTCTTATTCACATTTACTTTCAGCTTTCTTCTTTCACACACTTTACCAAACTCAGTCACCAGCTTCTGCAGTTTCTCACACGAATCAGCCATCAGCGCTGTATCATCAGCGAACAACAACTGACTCACTTCCCAAGCTCTCTCATCCCCAACAGACTGCATACTTGCCCCTCTTTCCAAAATTCTTGCATTCACCTCTCAAACAACCTCATCCATAAACAAATCAAACAACCATGGAGACATCACACACCCCTGCCGCAAACCTACATTCATTGAGAACCAATCACTTTCCTCTCTTCCTACACGTACACATGCCTTACATCCTTGATAAAATCTTTTCACTGCTTCTAACAACTTGCCTTCCACACCATATATTCTTAATACCTTCCACAGAGTGGTGGGATGAAGAAGTAAGAGTATTAGTGAAAGAGAAGAGAGAGGCATCTGGACAGTTTTTGCAGGGAAATAATGCAAATGACTGGGAGATGTATAAAAGAAAGAGGCAAGAGGTCAATTGAAAGGTGCAAGAGGTGAAAAAGAGGGCAAATGAGAGTTGGGGTGAGAGCATCATTAAATTCTATGGAGAATAGAAAGATGTTTTGGAAGGAGGTAAATAAAGTGCGTAAGACAAGGGAACAAATGGGAACTTCAAGAGTAAATAAAGTGCGTAAGACAAGGGAACAAATGGGAACTTCAGTGAAGGGGGCTAATGGGGAGGTGATAACAAGTAGTGGTGATGTGAGGAGATGGAGTGAGTATTTTGAAGGTTTGTTGAATGTGTTTGATGATACAGTGGCAGATATAGGGTGTTTTGGTTGAGGTGGTGTGCAAAGTGAGAGGGTTAAAGAGAATGATTTGGTAAATAGAGAAGAGGTAGTAAAAGCTTTGCGGAAGATGAAAGCCGGCAAGGCAGCGGGTTTGGATGGTATTGCAGTGGAATTTATTGAAAAAGGGAGTGACTATATTGTTGACTGGTTGGTAAGGTTATTCAATGTATGTATGACTCATGGTGAGGTGCCTGAGGATTGGCAGAATGCTTGCATAGTGCCATTGTACAGAGGCAAAGGGGATAAAGGTATGAGTTTACTAAGTATTCCTGGGAAATTATATGGGAGGGTGTTGAGTGAGAGGGTGAAGGCATGTACAGAGCATCAGATTGGAGAAAAGCAGTGTGGTTTCAGAAGTGGTAGAGGATGTGTGGATCAACTGTTTGCTTTGAAGAATGTAAGTGAGAAATACTTAGAAAAGCAAATGGATTTGTATGTAGCATTTATGAATCTGGAGAAGGCATATGATAGAGTTGATAGCGATGCTCTGTGGAAGGTATTAAGAAAAAATACATAAGAAACATATTTTTTTTCCTAGGGACAAAATCTTTGTTGACCAGTGTATTTTGTTACAGTTATCAAATACATGTCATGTACTTTGCATAGCCTAATATTTTAGATTACTAAGCTCTTAGAAGGAAGGGCTTTTAAAATGATAATGAGAATTAGGCACATGAAGGTGTAAAAATATTCAAGAAAAGTGGTTTGAAAAGATGCCTGCCAGCAAGTGTATCAAGTGAAGACAGCTGCAAATTTGAAGAGTGTTTGCTTGAGAATTGCAGTACTGGTTACCTTTGTACCTATAACAATGGCAAAAGGAAACAAAAGATACAATGGAGTAAAGTTACACTGGATAGAATAAAAATATGTTGAATATGAATAATCTTAACAAGTGGATGAGGAACAGAGTAGGATAGAGGGTGACTGAAAGATACTGTACAGTGTTCTAGGTGTAACTGACAGCAGCAAAAGAATACAGTGTGAAATAAGTGCATCAGCATGCATAAATACTACAAATAATATGAAGATAAAGAAGGACATAAGTAAACACAGTACCACAATACTGTACAGTTAAATGTTCTCCAAAAAGACTTCCCTGAGACAAAAAGGTGTTTGAATTACATATTTTTCAGATTAAAAATACAAGTTTCCCCTCAATATGCATGGACCCCATGACTGAAGTTTCCTTCATGCATGAATTATCACTTGATTTTAGTTTCAGAAAATGGGTTGAGTTTCACTTGTGTGGCAAGTGCCAAAAACAAGTGGAACAGGATGCTCTTAATACACAATATTTACTTCCTTTCTAAATAATAGTATCAACTGTATAGCAAAGGCTTACAACAAAATTAAAACTTCTGACCACAAGTTACATTTTCCTTAAGTCACAAACAAGGGTATCATTAGTATGGCAATCAAGAAATGGGCATTCTAAGTGAATTATTCAACCTAAAAATACAGTGAATTCTGCAAAATTTAAAAATCTATATTGAGTGGTCCTTGGAGTCCACGGGGAAAATGAAACACGATAAGTTCCCAAGTGCACTTTCGTGTAATAATCACATCATCGGGGGAGACACAAGAGAGAAATATAAGTCAATTGATGATGATGTGACTATTACATCAAAGTGCACTTGGGAACTTACCGTGTTTCATTTTCCCTGTGGACTCATAGGAATATCTTGATCACGTGCAAAATTGTGATCCTTTCTAACTATCTATCTATCTATACATCTGATGCCTGTTCCCTCTTGAAACTCCCACCAAGATGGTGGCCACATACACATACACCATTCCATGCATTCTTCCACTATTTCTCTCCCTCTAATATTCTTCCTCTCTTTTTGCCCTCTCACATCAACCCCTTTAATTGTACTATCAACACCCTCCTTGTAGACTCCCAATCTTGCATTCTCTGTACATGCCCAAATCACCTCAAAGTCCAGGTAAACCACCGAATTTCCAGCAACTGATGGTTCGGCACTTCCTTTTAGTCCAGACAAAATTACGTGAGGGAACTTAAAATTACTGTGGCCACCAGACTAGTTTACTGGGTGGCCACAGATGGCGTTGTGTGCAGGGAGCGCTTATTTACATTTTTTACAATGCACTTGTTTGTGATGATACAGCAATTGTGTGAGATTCTTAGCTTATTTTGCTTAAATTTTAACTCTAGCTCTGGCTTCCAAGACATATGAGAGTGTCAGTCGTGGTAAACACCAGTCCATATCGATGCAAGATAAAGTAGAACTGTTGAAAAAAATGGACCCTGGTGTTTCAGTGCATAAGCTGTGTGACATCTACAGTATAGGTTCATCAACTGTTTATGATATAAAGAACCAAAGGGAGAAAATATTGAAATTCGATGCAGACAGCGATTCCAAGAAGCAATGACGATTAGAGAAACTATGAAAGATGTTAAGAGTACTGAGCACATTCGAGTGAAGAAGGAATGGTTTCGACAGCATTGGAGTGATGGAGTGGACTTGTCAGGTAGCATGATAAAGGACCAGGACAAGTGGTTCCATAACGAACTTACATTGCAACCTCAAGTGTGATTACAATGAAGGATGGCTTCAAAGATTCAAGAAGCATCATGGAATTTCCATGAATAAAGCTTGCGGAGAAAAGCGGTCTGCAAACCACGATGGAGCTGCCAAGGATGTGGACAAATTTGCAAAACTTGTAACTGACAAGCACCTCAGTCCTAAGCAGGTGTATAATGCAGACAAAACTGCATTAGTCTGGCGATGCACACCTAGGAAAACACTAACAACAGAAGACGAAGAAAACTCCACAGGATTCAAACAATCTAAGGACAGACTTACCATCTCAGGGTTCTCAAACATTTAATATTTGTTTAATTCAAATTTCTAACACTCCATGGTATACTTTAGACACATGGAAGATGTATAATTTGTGCGTTAGAGGTGTGTTGATGAATTATTATTACGTGACCACAGTTGGTTCGGCAAAATGGTTAATCCGGCAAGGCTTTGAAACCAAGAATGCCAGAAAATCGGTGGTGTACCTGTATTATGTTTCTACCACTCTATAATTCATTCCACTGCATTCCCTGCCATACTAAATCTCTCATACACACTTTCATTTCTTTCTTCATTCCATCTAGTCATACTACATGCTCCTCTGAAAAAGCTCATTTTTACAGCATGGATTCTTGATCTCTGTGGCTCATCCATGTCCATGTTTTGGCTGTATAGGTCAGAGTTGGGAAGACTATGCTGTCCCTTAATCTTCTCTTCACCTCCATACTTACACCTCTACCATTCATAATTCTATTAAAGGACCCAACGACTCTTCTGCCCTGTACAGCTCTCTTTCTTATCTTTCCTTCCATATCATCAAACCTATCCAAACAGCTCCTAAATACTTAAATTCTTTCACTTCTTCCAGTCTTTCTCCTTCATATCCTATGCACAATTTAGGACACTTTTTTCTTTCACTCAATTGGGTTTTACAAAATCTATACTTTCACCATTTCCTTTCAAACAACATATTCTACTTTAACTTGCATTTACCTTCAATTGCCTAAGCTTACAGACATCATAAAAATTACTTACAACCTCCTGCCTACTCCTCTTCACTCTACACAAACAGGGTATACTGTAAACATGTATACAGAAACTTTTGCTCACCTTTCCATACACTCTTACACATGCATTTGTTTCTATATAGAAGCTTTCACACCATCCAACAGTTGTCCCTCATCCCATATATCCTAAACACATCCCATAAAGCATTCCAATTAACTGTCATACGTTTTCTTCAAAGTCATAAAGCTGCATACAACTTCTTACCTTCCTCTAAATACTTTTCTATGGTCATCTTTGCCACAAAATTCTGATCCACACATCCCCTACCTTTCCTAAAACCCCTTGCTCCTCACTTATTCAGTCACTTCCACTACTCTATCAATCAACATTCTTGCATACACTTACACACTTTTGCTGGTATATTTAACAGACTTACTTCCCTATAATTACTACATACATCTTTAGCACCTTTTCCTTAGAATTGGGGAACAATAATAGATTATATCCAGTCCTCAGGCACAACACTGTTTCCATGCTAAATTATATATTAGATGCATCCACTCTATCATACTTTCTCCTCCATACTTCAGTATTTCAGCTGTAATCCTATCAATAAAGGTGACTTTCCTACCTTCAGCCTCATTATTGCTCCTCTTACCCCCCTTTTTACTAAAAATCCTTACACTTGTATCCTATTCCTTCCATCCTCCATACCCATGCATGTAACAACTACTGCCATCCCTTCTCCCACATTCATCATCTCTTCAAATTACTCTTTCCATCTTTCTTTCACTTCCTCCTCCTTTTGATTCGGCAACTCCCCTTCCTTACTTCTCACACTAACATTTCCACCCTTGCATCCACCTCCTTCCAGTACAATTTCTTATTTCCCCATAACTATTCACTACACTTTCTTCCAAAATCTTCATTTACTCTTTCTTTGTATTCCTCTTTGCGCTTCTTAACATTCCACTTACAGATTTTATATTCTTCCCTCTTCTTTTGCTGAACTTTCACTGGTACATTCTTTTCAAGCAATCTACAATATGCCTTTTTCTTTTCTTCCACAGCATTTCTAATTCCTTTTGTCCACTATGCATTGCCCTTTTCAGTCCTATATCTCATGACCTTGTATCCAACTACTAATTCTACAACCTTTAACAGCATTCCTCTTAAACATATCAAATACCTCAATCACATATAACTGCAGCTCTAAATTAACTGCACTTCCATCTAAACTTACTGTTACATTTCTTTCATACTCCTTGCATTTCTTCTGGTTCATCTTCTCACTTGCCAACACTTTTACCTCTCCATTCTTTCTTGCACCAAACCTCTACTTCTCCCTGATCCTCAGTCCCAAAAGAACTGCAAAATGCTAAGTCTCCAAAGAATCCTCTTAGAAATCTAGCATCTAGCACAACCTTTCTCAATCTTTCATCAACTGCCACTCAGTCAGTCAAAGCCTTATGCTCTTCTCTTCCATTATTCCTTATCCATGTGTAAGGAATAAACCCCTTTCAGCACATACATCTACAAGATGACTTCCATTCTCATTTACTCTAAGCACTCCCCATTTACTAAGTATCTCACCAATATCATCACAACCCACTTTTGTATTCATATCACTCATTACAAAAAAGTTTCTCTCATTCTCAAAACCACTTGCACAGTCATTCAAATTTCTCCAGAAACACTTTATTTCATCCTTACCTCATACGGTCTTCATACTCACAGGCACATATACACATACCCATGCATACTTCACAATTCCAACATTTCCTTTCACCCATACTTTTCTTGATCCATTCTATCCATGTTCTGTAACACCCTCTCATATTCTCAGTGATAGCAGAATTGCCCATTCTTTTTTCCCTCTTCCCTCATAATCTTCATTCATTTCCATCCATAGCACTCCTCCTTCCAGGCCTGAAAAGATTATTTTCTTATAAAAAAGTATATCACCATAATTTACAGCATCTGTCTGCTTATCATGCATATTTCAATTAAATCACACCAAATCCCATTCACTTTGTATCCAAACATGTGGCAATATACATACATTAATGTTCACACCTACTTCATTATTTTCCATATTCACAGTAAGTGTGAGTACTGTAATAAGTGCGGATGTCCTCCAGCTTTGACAATTACTGGGTTAGATGGCTCTGGGAGTATTGTAAATAGGCCTAGCTACAGTTAATCTCCCTCAAATTTGCCCTCATTAACCCCATATTCCAATCCATCACCCTCAAGCTCTTAACCCATTTTTCTCATACTTCTTCACTGTTTCCTGCATTAGCAATGTAGTCAACTGCATTAACTTTAATATGGTAACAGTCTGAATCTGATATTTCAAGTGCTCTTGTAGACAACCCTAGTGCTCTTCCCTTTCCCTCCCAGTAACCTTAGTCAACCCGGTTCCACTCCAGAAGCACTAAGGCCCTCATCACCATTTCA